>NW_028324300.1:13588439-13889439 GCF_058129835.1 Hydra viridissima
TAAAATTTGGAATTACTGCATAAGAGCTTTGTGCACATGATGTGCGCTGATGCTGAAAAAAATCATTTCTCGGATAAGTTATTTGGTAACTAAAACGAGTACCATGGCAACCCTACTGTTTTATTAAAAGTAGAATTTCACTTTTTATAAGCTTAGCGTATTTTGTGTATGTTACAATAAAATTAAATAAAATAAACAATGGCGGGGTCAACAAACAATTACAGTATTTTAAGAGTTGTTGAATGTCATTTTTAAAATTCAAGCTTATTAATGTCGTTGTTGTTTCATTTACATAGTTTACTTTTATATATTTATATAAATGTATTGAAGTTCGAAGCCCCTTAGAAATTGGCGTTCTTGCTGTAAACTAAATATCTTGTTACTAAGGAGAGAGCTATGACCCTGTTTTATTAATGCAAATTTTTAGTGCTTAATATAAACGTTTTACGTACTTACAAACGTTCTTTTATAACTAAACGCTTTTTGAAAATATATTTTTAGTGGAATCAAGAAGCGAGGAGCTTTTTGAAAAAAGTTGAAAGTGTTTCTCTATTTTAACAATATTTATTTTCAACACACCCAAAAATGAAAGTAATTTTTTCTAAAACTTTTCCGGTCGTAAACAACATGATCGACGGAGCCACATTTTCTAATTTGAGATTCCTTTCAACCTTCAATTTCGGATCGATATTTATAATGAAGATCAGTGACATCTGTCTGTGAAACTTTTATCCAGCCAGTTTCTTGCATATGATACCCTAAAAAGAAAAACACTTAGTTTAAGAAACTAAAAAAACAGATTTTGTGCGTAAAAAAAGAGCATTTCACTTGAAAACAGTCATCAGTTTGAGTTTCAAATCATGTTTTAAGAGATTTTCTTATCATGTTCTTACGAACATCTTAAATTATGACTAAGCTAGAACAATAGAGAGATTTTTCTGTTAGATTTTCTCTTTAATTAATCCTGTAGTGTTTAATTAATCCTAAGTGTTTTACGCCTTACTGAAAGTGAGAACTAAAAGTAGAACTTTTCCCTAGAATTGGCTATAGGATCAGAAAAATTTACATACATACATATATACATATATACATACATACATACATACATACATACATACATACATACATACATACATACATACATACATACATACATACATACATACATACATACATACATACATACATACATACATACATACATACATACATACATACATACATACATACATACATACATACATACATACATATATATATATATATGTATGTATATATATATATATATATACATGTATATAGGATTGTAGAAATTATGTTAATATTTCCAGTAAGAGTGTTCAATACAGCGTAGTATAAGTAGAGCGAATATATTATTATTGTTATACAAACTAAATAAATAGTTTGGTTTATATAACATTATTTAAAGTTTCATGCCATAGCGATCAGCAGATGTTATAAACTGTAAAAAAACATAACGATAAAAAATACAAAAAATATATGTTATATAAACTAAACTAATTATTTAGTGTGCATAACAACAATACAATATATATATATATATATATATATATATATATATATATATATATATATATGTATACACACACACACACACACATATCTGTGTGTGTGTGTGTGTGTGTGTGTTTGTGTATGATATTTAGAATAATGAAAATACCAGGGCATTTCAGGACTATGAATGTCATGTCTTATCGAAGTTCGAATTGAAGAGTCCGAAAATTTATTAGCACGTTTTTTTGTACTGATGATGAGAGAGTAATGGCTTTCTGTTGAAGACAATTAATATTTTAATTTAATGTTTATAACATACATTACTGTCATAATAATTGGAATGAGATAAAGATTTAAATTAAAATACATAAATTTTACATTCGTTTTGTTTTATTTTGCAATATTGGTAAATCACGCCCAGTCGGCACATCTAGTTTCAATTTCGGAATTAAAACCCTTATAAACACGTATCCGTCACGATCCAGGCGTAAACCAAGAACACGTAGATTTCACGGAAATTTTACTGGTGTTTGACACGTCTTTTATGAAGTTTCAAACACGTGTTTATTGAGGTTTTAAATACGTGTCTTATAAGGTTTCAAGCACGTATTAAATGAAGTTTCGGTTTGGAACTTAAATCTTGATCAAACACGTGTACGAGACGGGTTAAGCTTAACCAAAAATACGTAAATTTTACGTGAGTTTTACTAATTCTGTCACGTGTTTATACTAAAGTTTTAATCAAGGAAACTTTTAAAATCATTTTAATTTATTAGAATAACTTGTTCGTTTAAGATAATCATTTTCAACGTACAACTTATATTATAATAAAGAAAATAAATAATCATAATAAAGGAACATTAATGTTCCTTTCATTATTTACTACATTATATTTATAACATAATTCTACTTTTCTTTATTTTCTCCAAGCCAAAAAATTAACGCAGCTATATTTCTTCAAAAATTTTACTTCAAAAAAAACAAACATATATATATATATATATATATATATATATATGCATATATCTAAATTTAAAAAACAGCAAATAAAAGAAAATGCATAAATTGATCAGTCTCTTGGCAGAAAGTGCTCTTTTCATTCCTTGCTTTAACCTTTCACTCAAATAAGTCTTAAACTGTTTTTCAGGAATCTTCCATGTCACTAATGACAATAAAACTGTCGACAAAATCAAAGATAAATTGTGTGTTGATGACAAATGGTCAGTATATTGCTTGTTTGGCACATGGTTACCATACATAAGGTTAATTTTTTATTGTATTTCTTCTGTCATCAGAGTCTAAAATTGCATAACAATGCGCTTTTGCATCCTTACACACAGTTCCATTTGCATCAAATTTTCACTGAAACTTTTCTTTTATTGTCCTAAAGGCGTTTTCAAATTTTACTAACTCATTTATTAAGGTAACCTGTTCAAATGTCACTTCAAGTGCAAATCTTTAATGATGTAAATTCCATTTAACTGAAAAAGAGGACTATCAAATAGTTTGTAATTTGGATAACATCCTTTACGAAACTATATCAGCAGTGTGTCCCACTACACATTTAATAAATGCTTGTGCAGGTGCATCACAAAGAAATGAGAGAACACAAAATGGCAATTCAATCCCATTAATAGAAACTCCACGCTGCCAAATTCCATCAACCAAAATTGAAAATTTATGATTTATGTACAGGTAAGTTGTCAATATTTATGCCCACTTCAACAGACCTAATTTCTTTAGTGCTTCTTTGAAAAATTGATAAAATACCCTTTAGTAATCCAAGGTAAACATACTGTCAATTACATTTATCAACGTCTACATTACAAGGCATACGAGTAAAGTGTGAGAATCTTTTGGAATGTCTTCTAGATAAAAACAACCACTAATTTGTTTCAAGTTTAACAACTCATCAAAATACTCTCTTTGGAGTTTGTATTTTACTACCCATTTGGTAAGAACTGATAAAAGTTCATGCACAGTTTGCTTAATTAAACATGTATCTTCATTTTCTGAGCTTGAACTTTCAAAAGGATCAGTTTCTTCTGAGGAATCTAAATGAGAATGACTACTTGAAAGCTATCGTTAGGGAATCATTGTGAGAACACTTTGAAATATTACTCTCACTATCTTCTGATATTTCTTCTAAGAAATCAGTTTGAGAATGAGAGCTTGATGAAGATAAATTGAAAGCACAAGCCAAAGATATATTTCCAGCTAAAGCTGCTTGACATTTCTTCATATATTCTTTTATATATGATGCTGAATTTGCTGTCTTCATTTTTGTTAAACTGCTAATTTTACAGCATTAACTACTAAAACTTGTAAAATGTTAAAATATAGGAAACAAACCTAATTATTAGAAAAAATATAAATATAGGTATATATCAATAATATTGCCATATTACCAATATACACATTATCATTTTATTGATAATATGATAACATCCAACTATTGTTATAACATCCAACATTTTTTTTGCTTATATCCAACAAATTAATGTACATTATGGCAACAACAACAAAAAATATTTACCAGAAATATAGATATATCTAATATATTGCATAGGCTTGGTCTAAACTCTACATAAGGCAACAAATGTATGAAAAGTAGAAACATTAAAGTCTAATACATACAAAAACTGTAATTACTTAACATATAGATATATATTTAATAACATTTTTTTGACAAATATTTCCCCAAATGTACTCTAAGTATACTGTTGAAAATATAAAATGAAGCAGCTGTTGCAGGGAACACAACTTTGCAATTTTAAATCTTCATTAAAAACTGCTCTACAAAAGTTTTCAAATAATTTCATAAAAAAAAACCGCTAAATCTATATTTATAGGATTTTAAGTAAACTACGTCAGTATCCACTTTCCGAAATTGCTTCTGCGCGTAAATCAACTTTTAAATATTCGCGTGTTTTTATCACTGGTTTCACAACTATTACAAAAACCTGTTACAAAATCATACTACGATTCTGCAACGGTGAAACCATCCGTAAAAACAGAATATTTTATAAAATACATCACAATTATAATTGGTGTTTCGGTAAAAAGAGCAAGTTTATTTCTCTGATTGAAAACCGATTCTTGAAACGTGTTATTCTCTATGTTTTAGCGGGTTTTAAACACGTCACAGAAACCACGCGTAACATATCGCCGAGTTGTGCCGACTGGGCGGTGACATAATCATGACTACACAAACGTAGATAACTGGGGCCAATGCTATAAACAATTCGAAGTTTTTTTCGAGAAAAAAAATCTTTCGTAAAAACGCAATTTTTCACGTACGAAAAAAAGTTCGTAATCTCGAAGAATTTATCGCTGTTTGTATTTTTTTCGCCCATTGCTATAAAGCATAAAACGTAAACGTCACTGAAATTCACGAACTTTTTTTATCCGTAATATATAGGAGTAATATAATAGTAATTTTTATTGTAACTTTTATTTATTAGGCCTACTTAATGAATTTTATTAGTCATTAAGTATGCTGTACTGTCTATTCTATTTTTATGAATATTTTTAAATTCTAGTATTCGGTGTTTAAAAAATCTGTGTAAAATTAAAGTAGAAACATGAATTTAATTTTTTCGGATGAAGACTTAGATTTCGAAGTTGCAGAAAATGAGCTTCGCCACCGATTGCCTCGAGAGGTTGGTGTTTAAAACATTACTTAAAATTACTATATATATTTTTTTAATGATTTTTTATCGAACAAAATCAGAAATCATACTAAATATGCGCAGAAATTATATTTTTGTTTTGTTTTTCAATTTCATTTTAGTTTAATGGTCGCTTTTAACGAAGATGTTTCTGACAACGTTTTTCGAGAACAGTATCGAGTACCAAGAGCTGTATTAGATTTTTTAGAAACTAGGCTTAAAGATGATTTGCAACATTATACTAAGCGAAATAAAAGCATTTCAGTACGTTTCCAGATAATGGTATTTCTTCATTTTATTGGCACAAATGTTTTTTTTCATGTTCTCAGAGACTGTCATGGAATCTCTACCAACACAATTTATCGTATTATACACAGTGTAGGAGAAGCTATTTTCAATGTTAGTGTATTAAGTTAATAAAACTATTGAAAGTTTTACAATGTCATATAAAGTTGCTTATTATTTTTATTTTAGTGTGAAAATTAAAAACTAAGTTTAGTAAAGAGAAAAATTGTTATCTTATAAGATTAGATTCGACAAGAGATCATAAAATGGCCGAATGATTGCTCCACTCTTCCACAAAAGTTTATGGAAATCGGAGGTTTTCCGTGCGTATGTGGTGTTCTGGATGGGTCTCATATACTCCTTTCTAACCCTCCTCAAGCAGATGAAGATTCTCTAATCAATCGCCATCATGTCCATAGCATAAATGCAATGGCAGTATGTGGACCCGACACGTCCATATTTTATGCATCGACCAACAGTCCAGGAAGGTGGCATGATGCACATGTAAGCCTGTCACTAAGTTATATTTTACAACTGTTAGTTCACTAATGCTGGGTATTCAACTAGTACGTGACATTCTTCGGTATGTTCATATTGAACATACTATTTGAACTATTATGATTGCTAATTAAAATTTAACTTAGACTAACTAATATAATGTATTATAATGTAACTTACAGTAAATTTAAATATTGTGATTTTACTACTATTAGGTTCTAAGAAATTGTAACCTATGGAACAAGTTTGAAATTGGAGAGCTTCCATTTAATGGAGCTGTAATTTTGGCTGACTCTGCGTACCCATGTCGAGAATGGTTAATTCCACCTTTTTTTGGTGATCCAGACGGAGCTCAAAAACGTTTCAACAAAGCACAGAGAAAAACTAGAAACATAATTGAGCGATGTTTTGGCATTGTCAAAAACAGGTTTTATGCTTTGAAAACTGGAATTCGTTTGCATAAGGTCGAAGATGCCTCTAAGCTTATCATGTGTGGATTTGTTATCCATAACTTGTGTATTCAACATGGAGACAACGGTAATGACTTTGAAGAACGCGAAGAAGAACAAGCTGATGAAAATCTAGCTCAAGAAAATCAGAATGATGGAGCTTTGAATAGACGATTACAGCTACTTAACTACTTTACTTAAAAGTATTGTTTAAAAATTCATATACAATTTGCTCTAGAGCATAGGATCTATCAAAATAGTTTGGACATGGATCATAGATTTGTGCCTAAATTAGTTGAATTAAAATTGGAAAAAAATTCACACAATGACTTTTTAATAAATGCAAGAAAGTTTTATAAAATATTAGACCATAAAAATATATGTTTATATCTGTTTTTATATAGTATGTGTATTTTGTTTTTTTATAGAACACGCTTAAAAAAAAATTAGGAGATTTGTTAGCTTTTGTTGTTAGGAGCAATTCTTATTAAGAGTATTTTAAAAAGGTAAAAAATGCTTAATAGCATAAAATTAAGATATGATCGTATTAATATTAAACTAGATTACAAAATAAATTTAAAATATGAAAGATATTGTTTTGTTTAAATTTTAAAATCAACCACTAGCCAATGCAATACCTTATATATAGTTATATATAGTTGTGATGCTTGTATCTATTTCACATCGCAACAGCATTGGTCTTAATGTTTGTGTGAAGTTTTACAGAACTTATTACTGTAAGGTAATGGTGATAAAAAAAATGAAATAACAAGAACAATTTCAGGTTGAAGTTATATTTTTATTGTTACTAAAAAATGTAATTGGTCATGGCTTTACAGTTAAATACCTTCAAGGTGAATGTTTAAATATAGTTATACAACATTTTTCGAAATTTAACATAAAATTATGATGTAGCTCTTCTCTTAATGCTCAAGAATTTCCTCCTAAAACAAAAAAAATTTGTTAATGATAAAGTTATACTAAATACAAGCTACAAGTTATACTAAATACAAAAAATTTGTTAATGATAAAGTCATACTAAATATTATTACAAATTAATTTTAAAATACCGTTTCTGTATTTACAAAATGTTGCTGGTTTGAAGGTTGCAATTTCTCATTCATTAGCTTTGTTGCTGTTGTGTAATATATTGTTAAAGCCTTTTCTTTTCGAATTTGCTGTTGTCTGAGAGCAACGTCCAATTTCAGAAGTTTTACTCTTAATTCTTGTTCTTTTTTTAATCTTTCTTTTTCTAACCGTAAAACACTTACTTTCAATTTTTTAAAACTTCCATCTACCAGGAGACTTTCTCTAGCTTGTTTTCTTTTTAATTTTTTTAATGCCCCCCCCTTGATGGTTTATTTTGAATTGAATCTAAAATTTAATTCTAGGTGTCAAAACAAGATCAGTTAACTAAAATAATAAGAAAGGTGGTTTAGATTCCTTTAAAAATAAGAAGTTTTTAATGGTTTTGGAAATACTAGTTGTGTAAAAATTAAGCACAAATTGATGTTGTCTGTTATATAATTATAAGTCTAAAACCTACAATTAACTAAATTAAACAACTGAGATTTAAAAAAAATTAATTTATAAATTGCATTATCTTGAAGTATCTGACAACTGTCACTAACAAGAGTGGTATTGTCTAAATTAGGGGAGGACATACAATCAAATCTTGCATCTAATATAAACAATCAATTAACTCTATAAATAATAGAAATAGAAATATATATATATATATATATATATATATATATATATATATATATATATATATATATATATATATATATATATATATATATATATATATATATATATATATATGTATGTATTTTATAACACAACTAGTCTTAACCAACAAAGAAAAATATACCAGACATAGACGAAATAAAAGAAGCTGTATCAGAAGATTGTTTCAAAGTAAAGTTTACTTCTTTACTTGATGAAGAAAGGGTGGCAGTGGGAGTGGAAAGTTGGTTGGGAGTGGATGACAATGCATCATCTGTTGTACAAAAAGAGATATTAAAATCAGGAACATCGATTCCAGATACATTTATTGACTTCCTGTCAATAATGTCTAAAACAACATTATCTAATTCTGTTAGTTGTCTCCCTGCAGCACCTTAAAAAAAAAAAATTATATATATATATTTGTATATATAATATATATATACAAAAATATTTAATTATATATATATATATATATATATATATATATATATATATATATATATATATATATATATATATATATATACATATACACACACACAGACATATATAAATATATATATATATATATATATATAACAAAACTATACCTGTTTTTAGACTCTTAGCAAAATTTTGCATTGTAGCTCTTCGCAAATAATCCCACTCTCTACTACGTAGCTGATTGATATCTTCAATTTTTGCCCCTAAACTATTTAAATGTGACATTATGTCTTCCCAAATTCTATTTCTATGCCTCATAGTAATAGATGGACCTAAAAGTAGATGAAATAAATAATCAATATATAGTATAATATAGTCTTATATAGTAAAATACTAAATATTCTATAATAATATATTATTTTATAATAGGAATCATATATCAAAAAGCTTACCTATATATATATATATATATATATATATATATATATATATATATATATATATATATATATATATATATATATATATATATATATATATATATATATACATATATATATATATATATATACATATATATATATATATATACATATATATATATATATATATATATATATATTTATATAAAATATAATGCAATTATACATATTTTTATTTAAATAGTTTGCTAATTAAAACATACCAAGCTTCCCAAGAAGAACCTCTTTGTTTTCTCTAATCTTTATTGCTAGTATCATTTTAAGTTCTTTAGACAGCATTTTATTTTGTTGTGTATTTGTGTATTATATGGCATATTTGTTGACTATTTATACTTTTCTTTAGTCAAACATTATGAAAAATTTGTTTAACCAAAATTACTATCGAAAACCTAACGAGGAAAAACAACAAGGAACTGAATAATCGATTAAATGCAGATTTTAAGTAATTAGTTTATTATGGAGTTACCAAAATCCTTTTCAGTTTTATCTATAAAATATCTACATAAAAACACAAACAAAGAATGTTCAATGATTTTGAAGCGCTAACGTTGTTCCAGCAATGGCCGCCAAAAATCACGAAGAAAATATCTAAAATTGAGATCAAAAATCTATCTGAAGTTTTTTTTCGAAAAAACGCATTTTTTATCTGAAAAGGCGATTCCCTTGTTCGTTTATAGCATTGGATTTAAAAACGAAGTTTTTATCTTAAAAACGGAATTTTTTGAATGTTTATAGCAATGGACTTTTTTTTTCTTCGCTTTTTACGGTAAAAACTTCGTGTTTTACGGAAAAAACTTCGTTTTTTATGTTTATAGCATTGGCCCCTGGTGTAAATTAGAAACTGTCAAAAAAAAAAATTCATAAATTTAACGATAAATTTAACAATATATTATTTGTATAAACATACTCTTCAAATAAAACTTGATAATTCTCGCGGTTACCAACATCAATGTTTATGTTTGGGTTATAGACGAATAAAAAATTCGATAAAATAAGTGTTACTCTAATCAAAGTTGATATTAACAGAAAAAAGGCAAGAAAATGAAAGTTATCAGTAAAAACACGATTAGCATTTGAATTGAGGCAAGAAAAATATTTATAGAGAAAAATTACTATAAAACTTAAAATTTCTACTTCAATTGTATGGTATATTATAAAAAACTGGAAGAGCAATTGGAGAAGATCAGAACGTCAGCAAATTACTCTTGCTAATAAAGATAGAAGAATTTCTATTACTAGTAAAAGAAGTCAACTATTAACCTCCCCAGAAAGTACAAATAGTATGAATGGATCCAATATCTTTGACAGCAGTAAAGAGCCAATTGACTGATGCAGAGAAATCAGTTCTTTAGTTCCAAAAATAAGAAAAGAAGACCGACAAAACAATATGAACATTGCACTTTTTATTATTGGAAACATGTTCTTTGGACTGACAAACCAAAGTTCTGAATTTTTGGTTTGAAGAGAAGAGTATTTGTTCAAGAAAAATTTGGTAAACAGATGATGAAATCGCGTGGTATCAACTCTGAAACACGGTATCATGGTGTGGGGTAGCTTTAATGGTAGTAATGGTTGTGATGTTGTTAAAATAGACAGAAAATATGATGAAAAAAGTGTATTTGGACAGTTTTTTTTTTTAAAAAAGTCTTACCTTTGGGAAGTCCAATAATTAGAGAAACATTCCTTTTCCAAAAAGATACAAAAACAAGATTATTTAAATGAATTTAAAAATGATTAGAAGCCATTATGAACAGTCATCTGATCTTTACCCAATTGAACTGAAGCTGAATTAAAAATCTCTTAAACAATTTTTTAAAAATTGTCATGAATATGTAAAGCGGCTATTGCCACCAAAGGGAGTTGGGTGAGAGCAAGTGATAAGTTAATTTTAAAAATTAAAATTAATTTAACTTTAATTAATAGTTAATAGAGGATAAACTCCGAGTGATTTTCTTTTTTAACTTTTTTCCCCCTCATTTTTTAGTAAAATTTGGAAAGTAGTTGTCAAATAATCAAAATAATTATGAACAGTAAAATGTATGTACAAAGATCTATTATTATTCCATTTATTTAATTGGCACTATCAATGCATTAAAAAGCCATAATAAAAAAGTGCTAATTATAATGTTGATATCTTACAATCCTGCATCTGGTTATCAGTGGCATCTAAAAGCTCAGACACCAGGTCTTCCAAACTTTCTTTTAGCAATTCCTCTTCGGTTTTGTCGTCATTATCAGAGTTGTGTTTTTATTGATTTTCTCTTTTCTGTAGTCTTCATCATCTTCCAGCGTTTCGTCATCAAAACTATTTTTAAACAACGTCATGACATCTTCTTCGCTTAAATCACTACGCCGGTGCGCTAAATAACGAAACATAACCATTTTTTTTTTTTTACATTTGAAATCTCGTTTCAATTTAAACAATCTCCTTTTCAAGATTACTTTGACAAAATTACTTTAGACACATGTAAAGAGTAAAAAGAATTAAAAGCCGTTACGTGTCTTAAGCTTGCTTCATGTCAGTAATAGAAACTTCTTTTTTATTTTTATAGTTTTTCCCTTTTTTTTTTTTGCAATACTCAGCGTTATGATACCCACTCAAACAACTCGAATTTTAAAATTTCTTTCTTCAATATTCAAAACAAAAGTCAAACGAGGAAACTTTTTACGTCATTGTAGACTTTTAAATATATAAGGGGTACCCATAAATAATCAATTATTTTTAGTGTGGAATATTTGTTTCAGGCTAGCTCAGAGCGTGAATGCATACAGCCTTGATTTATTGCGCAATCTAATATCTGTGACCTTGAACTTAGTGAATAAAGTGAATTCAAACTTTTTTACTACGGTGTAAAATGGCGGACGATAAACCGACTGAAGAACATTTGTGTCATTACATGCTGCTTCATTTTCGATCAGGTGTTAATGCAACAGTCACAACAAAAAACATTTGTGATGTTATGGAGGTTGTATTGAAGACGTATTGAAGGTCAGTAAGTGTAAATGTTGGTTTAGAAAATTTTCCAATTGTGATTTTGACTTGTCAGATGGCGATCGAAGTGAGCGCCCTGTATGTTTTGATAATGATGCTTCAAAAACATTGTTGGAAACGAATCCCAAACAGAGTATCCAGGAAATAGCAAACACTCTTCAATCTACTTGGTCAACAGTTCAAAGACATCTTCAAGAAATCGGGAGGGTATATGGATCCCACATTTATTATCTGAGAAGAATAAAGATCAACGGCGGACAATTTGCACATTTCTTTTGTGAAGCCGTTTTTACGAAGGCTTTACCATATCCTCCGTATTCTCCAGACATAGCAACATCCGATTTTTATTTATTCCGTTCCATGGAACATTACCTGAAGATCAAAAGTCTCAAAAATGTCGATGATGTTTGAACTTAGAGGAATATTTTTCTTCCAAAGAAACTAAATTTTATGAAGTCGGAATTGAAACTCTAACAACAAGATGGCAAAAGGTCATTGATAACGATGGAAATTATATAATTAAAATCAAATTAGATAACTATTATTCTAATAAATTAAATGTATAAATATAATATACATATAAAAAACATAATAATATAAATATAAAAAGTAAGATAATAAATTACTTATGGGTACCCCTAATAAATGCACCCTTAACTTATCTTCAAGTAACCACTATGCAATTAGGTAATGCAAACAATTGCACTATTTCAAGAGGAGGTTGCTGAATGTCATTTTCAAAATTTAAATTTGTTAATGTCTTCGTTACTTCGTTTATATAGCTTACTTTAATATATATCTAAATGTATTGATGCTCGAAGCCCCTTAAAGTTTGACGTTCTTGCTGTAAACTAAATATCTAGTTACTAGGGAGAGAGCTGTGATCGCGTTTTATTAAAGCAAATTTTTGTGCTTAATATGAACGCTTTATATACTTACAAACATTCTTTTATAACTGAACGCTTTTTGAAAATATATTTTTAGTGGAATCAAGAAGCGAGGAGCTTTTTTGAAAAAAGTTGAAAGCGTGTCTTTATTTTTACAATTTTTATTTTCAACACCCAATAAATGAAAGTAACTTTTTCTAAAATTTTTCCGATCGTAAACAACTTGATCGACGGAGCCACATTTTCTAATTTGAGATTCCTTTCAACCTTCAATTTCGGATCGATATTTATAATGAAGATCAGTGACATCTGTCTGTGAAACTTTTATCCAGCCAGTTTCTTGCATATGATACACTAAAAAGAGAAACTTAGTTTTAGAAACTAAAAAAAAAAACAGATTTTGTACGTAAAAAAAAAAGAATGTTTTACTTGAAAACAGCCATCAGTTTGAGCTTCAAATCACGTGATTTGAAGCTTAAACTAATGACTGTGTAAGCCTTTTTTTTGTTCACAATGGTAAGAAATGTTTGATAAATTGGAGAAATAAATTTAATTGATATTATCAATCCATTAGAAAACCATAATTAAAAAGTGCTAATTATAGTGCTGATATCTTACAATTACAGACACCGCCTGATCCTGCATCTCGATGAGTAGCATGATATATTGCTCGGTTGCCTAATTCATATGCTTCATCTACAGTTAAGTCCCACCTATGATCAGCATCTAAAACACCATAAGCATATGTTGCTCCTGATCCAACTGAAAAGAGATCACCTTTTAGTCGACTACCATCACTATCAACATAATAAAGTCCAGGTCCCTAAAAAAAAAAAAATTAAAATGTGTAATTCTTTTAATGGAAGACAATGTGGCCAGTACCTGTGGTCAGTACCAAAAACAACAAGTTACTCACTCTTTTGTCCCATCCACATATCATAGTTCCCTAAAGAATATTTTAAAAAAGTGCATTTACTTTCAATAATAACTTTTTTAATATAATAATCATTCACTAAAATAAAAGGTATATTGTTACCATACTAAGCCCCATTCCTTTGTATTGGTAAACCATATTAGCAAGCAACTTGGAAGCAGCAGCAACTGAAATTCGCTCCTTATTTCTCAGTTGATACAACCTGAAAACTCAATACATATACAATAATTGAAAATGCAATACAAAGCAGTAAGAAAATAAATTAACTTTATATAAGTTGCAAGCATTCTACATTCATCAAAGAAACTATAACATAATATACAAGATTTACTTATAACATATATTACAATTACATAATATGTTATTGATGTATGCATATTCGTAATATGTAATATATTTATCATATGAGTAAGTATACACTCATCAGATATCATGTAAATCATCATCAGGTAAACTGAATAGCAATCACTTGAGCTCCTAAACATATATTAAAAAAATTTAATTAAATGAAACTAAATTCTTTAAAAATCATGCCTGCATTCTTTAGCTAGCACTCTTTGCCAAAAAGCACAATCAGCAGCTCCACCAGCCATTGTACCAAGCAGATATGGATTAATTTCAATAACCTTTTTTACAGTCTGGGATGCTAAAAAGCAAAAAAAACATTTAGTCACAACATTCATTTTGATCCAAAATTGAGAAAACACAACAGAATGCAATGATTACCATATATACTTGTGCATATAACATCATATATACCTATGCATATAATGCATATAACATAGCTTAAGTACAATTATATTTCTTTGGAAGAAACCTGATTTTTTTATAAATTTGTTACAAAAAAAATAAAGTTATTTTGAGCAGTTTAAGATAAATTATTTTCAGTAAAGAAGCAGAAAACGTATGTTCTTGATAAAAAGCTAGTTTTAACCTGTTCATACGATCATCTCTATTGCTAGTTTCAACCTGCTAATATGATCATCTCTATTATTCTTATAAAAGTAAAGACCAAGGGGTAAACTGTTTATAATAATTAATTTTTATGTAAAAATTACTCACAATTAGTGAAATAATGTAGTACATTATAAATTTTTTTACTGAGTATTTTCAGTTAAAAAATACGTAAAGTGCAAGTTGGAAAATTATAATAATTCATTAGAACTTCATTTCTCTAATAACCTTTTATGAAAAGAATACTTATCTTAAACTCAAAGTTAAGTATCTAATGGAATATGATAATTCAGCAGTTGCAACAGAATTTAAAATAATTTGCACAAACTTGGAGAAAACAGAAAGAGAAATTCAAAGTGATCAATACTTGAAGAAAAACTAGACTTAAATAGATTTAAAAATAATGAATTTTTATTAAAGAACATAGGCAAACTGAGGAAAACTGATCGCAACTACAAACTCTATTCATGTATGCCAAAATAATTTGCTGATCTGCTGAAATTTGCTGAAAACATTGCAAGTTTTATTTGTAGATGCTCTTGGTATTCAAGATTTATACATCCAATAACTTAATACTTTGTAATAAAACAAAAATCTCCTTTAAACCTGAAAAACTTAAAAGAAGAAATCATTAAACTCCAATCCTTTAAAAAAAAACCCTACAGTTTAATATTAAAAAATTATTAGCGATGTCTTGTAATTAAATAACCAATTTATTTTAATAATCAACTAATCAGTTTAATTTTATTCTGAAACTTTAAGCTCTAAAAATGGAGATATGAATTTACCTAGAGATACCTTTAAACTATATTTTCTAACCTATATAAGATCCTGCAGATGCCCTTGAATCCACTGCAACAATAACACCCTGTTTAAATTTGAAAGCCAATGTTGTTGTGCCATGATGGAATTGAATCTTTGTATCACCATTTGTATAATCATTCAGGAATTGAGATAACTAAGAAATATATTTAAACCCTAAGGTAGTTATAATTGTCACAATAAGTTAATTTTACTAAATGGTGATAATAGAATAAGTATTACAATTAACAATAGGATAATTTTCCAATAAACATACATTTTAACAGAATAAATTTAGCAATTAACAGTATGATAACTATCTGATAATCATATATTTTAACAGAATAAATTTTATAACTTTTAATGGGGTATACACTAATCATTTAAAACAGCAACTTTTAAATTATATTTACATAAATGCTTAAACATGAATAGTTTGATAAATGTCATTAAAAAATATTTTTAAAATAAAATTCAATGATTTAGTCATACAACATATATCATAATCAAATAACAATCATACAACTAGCTTTTTTCAAAATTATTGGATCCTATAATGGTATTTTTACATTCATAAAATCTAAAAGCAAACAAAAAAAAACAACTCCTTACTATAGCAGAGAAAACATTTACCTACTTTCAACTCCAAATTAATAACAAAACCTTTCATTTGCATATTTATTTTTAAACTTGATTATGTAGAAGAAATGTTAAAACTGCATAACTTTATAACTCACGTCTTGCATTTTTCAGTAAAAACATGCATAGTTGAATAAGTTATAAAAAATAATTGAAGATAAACTCCTTTATTGAATTACAACTGAATCATTTTATTAAGTTATAATTGAACCACTTTGTTAAATTTCAAACCAATTCTCCTTAACCTAAAAATCAATTAACTGCTAGCACGAGTGAAAATAAAAGATTTTAATAAAATGATATGTTAAGCAATAAACTGATAATAATAGTAATAAGATATCAAGATAATGTCTTAAATATAAAAATCTAATAAACTAATGGTTTTTTCTTTTCTTTCATAAACATCTTTTCATCATAAATTTTTTGTAATAATTAAGTTTACTATAATTTTCAACACTGTAGAACATTAGCACAGTATTAGATTATTGATTAAATACATAGAAAAGTAAAGTAGTAGATTAATGACTAGAGATTTTTTCAATTATAAACAAGTATCAACTTAAATAATAAAAACTTAGGAGTATTAGGCTTTTTGATAATAAAAAAATCCTTGCTAAATTATGACTTAAAAATGCTAATTACTAATTGATAAAATTAATGGATAAAATGATAAAAAGTTAAAGCTATGGAACAGAAAACTAAACTATTTTATATGCATTACATTTAAGAGCTAACATTTTAAAAACAACTAAAAGCTAACATTTTTATTCAAAATAAGTTAGAATAATATTTTCATTTGATTTCTTTTTTTACAAATATAATTAATATCAAAACTTCAATACACATACAGTTGCCAACAGCAGAAATAAATCTTTTTTTAAGAATTAAAACAGCAAAAAACAAAGTAAGCTTTTTCGCTAAATTTTATGAAATATTTTTAAAAACTGTTTTTTTCAAATGTTTTTTTTTTTTTTTTTAATGAAAAATGTTTAAAACATTTTACCTAAATTGTGGAAAAGCTACATAAATTATTATTATGAATAAACATGATTTATAAGTAAAAAAAGAAGAAGATAAAGATATTCATTAGACAAAAAATTACCTCAAAATTAAATGGATTAATAAACATGAAGTAGAAATTTTTACTTACATTTGGTACATTTGGTAAAGCAAAATTAAGTTTTGTAGAGCTAAAGTCATCATTGAAGAGCGACGGAGTTTCTAATCCAAAATTTAGACGCGTACTAGAATTTATTATTGACTCTGGTGAAAGTGTATTGTATCGAGCTGCATTACATAAAGCCATTTTGAAAATGACCAAGCATAATGCCGGACTCTAAGAGACAATCTTAAAGAAAAAATCTCTTTAGTACAAGCGATATTTTGCTTGAATGTTTTTTAACTTGTAAAACTTAGTTGCTTATCCAAACTGAAATTAAAGCCACATTTGTTGAAACAAAAACCAAAACTGCAGTTTTATTAAGTAGATTCAGCTGAACTTTTCGATTGTGTATAAAATTAAAAAGTTCAGCTTGATCTATATAGAATTTATTTCTTCTATAAATGTCAAGTTGGAATAACTCTCTCAATCAAGGTACCACAAACAGATTGACAATGATTCGGTTTAGTTATTTACTAGTCTGTTAAGTTTTAAGCACAATGGCACTTTTAGTTTCTGCTGTAGATGAGAGTATCTTGATGATACCGTTAGCGTAGCGGCTGTTAATTCGAATGTCTGTATGTCATCATTAGCGTCCCTCATTGTGTGTTGTTGCAGTTACCATCAGCAGATAGAGTCAATGATAGCTGAAGCAATTCATGAAAAATTTCGACTACTTCGTTTGCTTGTGATTTAGCGTACCTTTGGAGAAAAGGTAAACATTATTATTCTGATTAAACAAAATTTATCAGTTAACGGAACCATCTTTTATTTTGAAAGAGTCTACCAAGAGAACTTGAAGAGCTAACACAATTTCCATTTAAAATTCTTTTTGGACTCTCCAAAACAAAAATTTTTTTTTTGTTTATTTTTGACTTACCGAACAAAAACATTGTTAACTTAAAAAAAATGTTAACTTCTTTGGGCTGACTAGTCTTTTAAAGTTTGTTTGGTTTAACAGAAAAAAATAATTGCTGGCCCCGGTGGTATTCCGTTGACTGCCGCTTTACTACCAAGCAAAATTAAATATCAATGAGAATTTTCGCAGCGTTATTCAAATGTCTATTATACAACAGGTGAATACCGAGTTGCTACATAATTCAGGCGCAGATCCAGGAATTTGTAACTGTGACAAAATTTTACGGTTGAAACTTCGATAAGAGATCAATATTTTAACATTTTTTCACAGCATTTATTGAATGAATAAAACGTTGGTAAAGTATAGTAAGAACCGTTGCCGCCATGGCAGAAATCTCTATAGCCAAAATCCGTAAATTACGGCCGACAAATTAAAATGTTTAGGGATATTTCTTAAGCGAAAAAACCCATAACTTACGTGACTGCCGTTAAATTTAAACTATGTGGCCATTGCCATAATAGCCACCCCTTAGATCCGCGCAAACGTTTTCATAACATTTCTTGAAATGTCGGAGCAGGAATACCGCCGGGATCTATTTGGTGGATTGACAGTTTTCAATAAATTAAAGTTTTCAATGACTTTAATAAAAAAGTAAAAAGTATTGTTTTATAGGTAAGAAGTAGATATATAATCTCAGAATTGAACAATCGAGTATTTAGGGTAGCATGGGGTAAGATGAAAAATGGGGCAAGATGACGACCTACCGTTATCTTCAAAACTCAATTAAATATGAAAGTTGTACCTGAGAGCGAAGTAGTTTATTCAATAAAAACAAATTTAATTTGAGTACTGTATGGTATAGATTAATGCACGGATATTTTGAATTCAATTTAATTGATCAGGTTAACTATATAAATATTACGAAAATTAAATCAGTTGATTAAAACAGCTTATTGTTAAACAACCTACAACGTCGTCGCCTTTACTTAACCATGTTTGTACATTGATACAGGATAAATGCAAAGAAATGATCCAAACAATATTTTTGCGTCTCATACTAGTTTTGTCTCATGCTTCTTTTTGTCTTTAATTCATTTTTTAAATGGAAATAAATGCGTATCGGAATTTGTATTTTTTATTTCTCGAGCCAGTGTAAACCAAATAATCTGAATTCAGATATTTTAAATAATATGGATAGCAATTCTCTTTTTTTTTGAAGAGTCAAAGCTAAAAACCAAAAACGAATTATTCATTAAAATTTTAATGCAACCGATATTCAACTCACCAAATTTTTAAAAACGTTTTGGATTTCTGTGTCTTCAATCCCAATCTAAAGGATAGTGGTGGTAAGCTTAGTTTTAGTTGTGCATTCATGTTTTCGCAGACTATTTTTTACAATTGCCTAGAGATTCTCAATTGGATTAAAATCTGTGGAGTTGCCAGGCCATTTAAGTGCTTTAATATTATTTTTTATCATGAATTTCTTGACTTTTTCGGATGTATGGCTAAATCCTGCTGTAATATTCCGTTTCCATTTGGAAACACTTTTAACATCTGTGGAATTAAATGTGTTTGCAGAATCTCAATATACGTGTCAGAGTTCATCATGCAAGTAACTGGCTAGAGTCTTCCTGTTCCAAAAGCAGAAAAACAACCCCAGAACATCATCTTTTCTGGATGCTTGGCATATTGTTCAATATGTCCGGGTCGTATATGCTCACCATCAGAACGACGAACAAACTGTGAACGCTGGCCTTGCACTTCAAAATATGGTTCATCCGAAAATAAAACCTGCAATCAATAAACAAACAAGTTAACTTTTACCCAGTCCCTTCAATTTAATTGCTTCAATTTTTAAAAATGGTATGATTATGTAAATGTAATAAATAAAATAGCTGTAAACTTAATAAACACATTTTGTCTTACCCTTCTCCATTGTCCTTTAGTCCACTTTTTGTATTCCTTTGCCCACAAGAAACGCTTCTTCTTCATGACATCTGTAAGTAATAGTTTTTTTAGAAGGTTTTCTAGCAAACCTTCTAACAGCTATCAACCTCCTCCTCCGCACAGTACTCGAGCAGACATGGATGTCATGCGTAGCTAAATCATTCATTAGTTGGTCACTTGTCTTTTTTGGATTTTTATACTCTCCAGCACCAAATGTTGGTCATCTCTTCCTGAGGTCTTTTGTTTTCGACCACATCCTTGTCTTAATGGTGATAAGCTGCCTGTTGCGATGCTTCTTAACCCGGCTAACTGTAGATTGGTTTACTGAACATAATGTGGCTATCTCCTGTTGAGATTTATCAGAATATTGAAGTTAAGTTAATATTTTAGATCTTTTTCTTGGTGAAGTGTCCATCTTTGTTTATTTACTTTTTTAAAATTTATTTATCCTTCTAATTACAGTTAAATTATAGAAAACACAGAATAAAACAAAAAATAAAAAGGAAAAAAATGTTTGATGCAATTAATTTACACAATAATGTAATCTTCAAAAGTTGAACCAAAGGACTCTTTATTTAATTATTTATTAATTTTTCATTAAGTATATCCCGCATGGTCTAGTGGCTAGGATTTCTGGTTTTCACCCAGGCGGCCGGGGTTCGATTCCCCGTGCGGGAGTACATTTTTTTCTTTAATTCATCTTCCTTAGCTCGTTTCAACAGCTTCTGGTAGAATATCAGCCAGTTGTATGAGCTATATTATACTTCATTCGATTGGCTGAAGTTATTTTAGAATTAATATTAATGATGTAAATTAAAATAATAAAACTCCTCCTTTCCACCGCATACCGTGATCTGTGATAAAAAAAATCGTCGACTCAACATCAATATTGAAATCAATTTTTATGATCAAGATTTACAAAGTTGATTTTTATATTTTGCAGCGCAACCATCTCAAAAGTAATTATTAAGTCATCGTTGTTAAAAACAATTATTACTTTTCAAATTGTTTTTTATAAATTATTATTAAGTAATAATTTATGAAAAATAATTTAATAATTTATATATAATCGCATTAGTTTTTTAGATAATTAACAATCTGAGTTTGAACTTCTCAAAACAAGTGTGATGGTCATTGCCCTCTGAAGTGAAGCGGAAATAATTTTGTTACAATTAACACATTTCTTTAACACAATAAAGTGTTACGGGATGCATGTTGCATCCAAGTTTTGCTCTTTGTTTAAGAAAACTTTTAGTTTCGTTACTTTTAAAAGAAGTAATGCTATGATTTTCTATGTAAGATTGTGGCATAAACTTAAAATTAGATTTTCACAAAATTACTGTATACCAATTGTTGCTAATTGCGTGATTAATTTTGTTCTAACAGCATTTTTCTATTGGTTAAAAGAGATTTCCTTACTGTATCAAAGACAAAAAGATCAAAATCCAGGAATATTTTTAAAGCATCTATTCCTGGACAACTATAGCATCTACAAATCATGCACTCATTGTTATTTACGTTGCATTTGAGCATTGGAATCAATTCTTTGTATGTAAACTTCTATTTAATTGCATTTGTTAACAAATTTGCTTTGGTTATAACACACCAACTAAATTACATATCCGTCTGTAAATTTCAATGTTAAACAAACATTTTTAAAAAACTTTTTTTTTAAAAAAAAGATAAATCTATCACAAACATTTCTGAAAATCTAAATACATGGGCATGGGCATGATTTTGTGGTGTTCGAAAAGATCCCCCGAATCCCCCCAAGGGTATGGTTCTTAAAAACCATGAATACCAAAAACGCTGTTGTAACAATAATTTTAGAGTTTAAGTTACAAAACTTATAACAAACCAATATTTTAATTTAGAAATTTTGTTTTGAATACAATATACAACTCTTTAAGGTTGCCTTGTACAAAATGTTTTTACATATCGCGAGGTTAGAATTATTTTGTTCTATCTCCAAGTTTGAACGTTGGGAGAAAGTTTTTGATTTTTTCTAGAAGCAAAAATTGTTTAAAGTTTTAGCTAAAATTTAAAAAAAAAAATAATAACTATGCTTTAAATAATTTATGTTTAAGCAAATTATTTAGAAAAAAAATTATAAAATAATGCGTATTTTAAAACTTACCATTACTAACTAAAATTAACAACTCATTTTCTCCCAACTTTTAAAATGGGAGATAGAACAAAATAATTCTAACCTCGCGATGCATTGGTTAATGTTTTTGTGGTTGATAACAACAACAACAATCTTCATGCTGCCATGATGAAAAGAGCGTTAAACAAATGGCTTTTACTACTCTATTATGCGTATTTTTGATTTAATTTTATTTATTTTAGACAGTAGAAATTCAGTCTAGTTATTAAATAAGGCTTTTATGTTGACTGAAGCCCTTCCTAAAATATGATATAAACTAGATCGTTAAATAGTATTTTACAACTAAGAAATCTGAAGATTTTGACAAGTTTCTACATGAAATTGATGTTCATTTTGCTTATAGTTCATAATAAATTCATTTTATTTTTTATGAGACTATAAATGCTTTAACATCGCATTTAAATGGCAAAATAGCTAAGTTTACTTTCATGTAATCATATCAAGTGACAAATCATCGCTAATAAATATAAATAATAAATATAAATAATACAGATTTGCCAAAAATTTTGAACTTTATAGCATAGGATTGAAAAATGGTCTCCCACTGGACCAGCCCCTCCCCCTGCCTAATCTTTTAAGTTCAATCTACAGAATTATTAACTGTTTTATAAGAAACAGCCAAAATTTTTACAATTTAATTCCGTTCTTAGTAGCCGGAAACGAAACCTTTGATAAAATACTTTATAAATGTTAAATAGCTTTATTGTACCAAATTGATTTTTTAAATCAAAATTTGTGTTTAAAGCAAATTTCATAATTTATATGATTAACATTTTATTAGCCCTAATTTTTAATAATTTATGTTAACTAACTTGAATTTAATTTAAATAGAAAAAAAAAACAAACAAAAAAACCACTAATTGGAAACAATAACAGAAACTTTTATTTCAAATAATAAAAATCTACATTAAAAATCTTTTCTACTTTATTCATTAAATTTCTTCTATATTAAATATCAAAAAATTTACATTAAATTTCGTACTATAAAAAAATGTCTAAATACAAGTTGCATAGTAATAGAAGAGTAATAAAAGAACATAGGATCAGAATGAAAAATATAAAATAATTTACTTTGCGTTGAGTAGAATGATTGGAGTTATATCAGATAAGGCGTGTCAAGGACAGCGACTCCAGCAGCAACACCACCGTCTTTTTGATTTTTGTTTTTAGTTCGCATTAAATGGCCGGCTGGTTCATTATGAACGATTGTACCATCAACTCTGAAAATGCAGTAAGTATAAACAATGAAGCACGACTCATAAAAACAATAAAAATGTCGAAAGTTCGTCTAGATATATGTTAATACAACTTACGCGATGAACACCCCAAAGATTCCGAGTTCAGTAACTGTATCTGTTAACTGTGGCCGATCAAAATTTATATGGACTATATAGTTATTTGCAGAGGGAGGTTGAATGCGCTCCATAAGAATATATTGACTTCTTTCAGCGGGAGTCACTCTTTTCAACTCTGCGACTAAATCCTCTTCATACATATTATTCCCTTAAAAGAAAATTCAAGATTAGTTATCATAATTCTCTTTATAGAGCCGAACATCATAATTTAAATCACTAAAAACTTAATTTATTCCTATAACCTATATCGATATATATGTTATCCAATAAAAGTAAAATGCTTTTAAAATACAATTAAAAATACATACCACCGCCTTCTCTTTGAGGTTTTAAAACATAATGTGAAGGATTAGCAAGAGCCATTTGAGCTGCTGCATCACCTTCTAAGGTCTAGTGTACATAGTTCAAATATTAGTTGAATATTTATATTCAAAATTATCTATTAACTAAAAATGTTTGTTAAATTATGTTTGAACTTCTAATAACTTTAAAGGTTAGTAAGAACAACCTCATCCAGAGTGTATAAGCCAGCGAAAGTTTTTCGGATCCTCTTTACTGCTTCAGCATCATGGATAAATCTTTCAACCACTCCAGGTGCTGCAAAGACTTGTTGCACTTTTTTGGTTCCAATAAGATTTTCAGCCATAGATGGACATTTAGCTGCAATAGATCGTTCAATCATGAGGCGTGCAGACCAACACTTAAAAAGTGATATTTCATAAATTACAAATTACATACTGCCTTCTACCAAATAAATGATTTCTGCCAAACTAATGTATCAAAAATTATATTTAAAAAAAATATATACCTCAGGACTTGTGTAATCATTTGGTGTATAGGTAGCACGAAAGTAGAATAATGCCACTTCATAACCCTCCCTGATCATGATAAATTAACAAATTTATAAATGGTGAATATTAAAACTATAAAAAGAGCAATATTCAGTGAAAGATTAAGGGGGATTGCCGTTTCCCTTAACAACTAAGGTTTTAAACAATCTGAGAAGAACATTATCTTGGTGTTGTACTTTAGTAATTAACAGAATTACAATTAACCTTGGTTAATTGTAATTTTAAAAACACAAGCTGGTTTGGGTATCCATAATATTTTAAGGTAGAGCCTCCTGCAAACCTAATCTACCACTGCTCAACAATAAAAAGTATTTTTCTATTAAAACAATACATCTTTAAAATGTAATTTACTATCCATAAATTCTTACACAAAACAAGTACGATCCTCCAAGATATTTCCATTTTTGTATATTTGTTCTAAGGATCGAAACAGTACTTGAACATGCTTCTTTGCACCTAACTGCTTCACACTATAAATATAAAAATGATTTAATCCTTCAGATTTTAAAAGTTTAATCACTAAATTTTATTGAGTTTCAACTGGAAGATAATAAATAATTAAGCCAACCTAACAAAAAGACAATTAAAAAGTTACAAAAGAGCAATTTACAAAAGTATTGAGTTATTGATAATTTGTATTTAAGTAATTTTTATTATATTTATGAAATGTTATAAATTATATTTGTAAAACCTTTCTTGAAAATTGTACTCCAAAAGTCTTTGATCAAACCGATTTCTTTCACCATTTTGAATAACAAAAATTACAATAGAGCTAAAGAAAAATCAAACAAAAATAAAAAATATGAACTAAAACAAAAGTTAAAATTAAAAAGTCAAATATGTCAAAAACATCAAAAAGTAAATAAGAGGTTTAAAAAAATTATATCAGAAACTTTTTATGAAAATTTGATAAAATTAAACTAACTCTTCCTTATCGTAGAGTTTCCATAGTTTTGCCATTCCTGCTCCAAGATTCTTTATTGCAGAATTAGTAGCAATCTTTAAAAGATAATTCATTTCAATAGCACATATATGTATGTGTATGTTTATGAGCATATATATACATATTTAAAAAAAGCATAAACATATGAACTGCTCATAAAAAATGACAATTGTTTTAATTTTTTTTTTCTTTGTTTATAAGAAAAAACTGTTAGAAGTTAGTAAAAATAATTTTATTGGCTGATATAATTCTGTTTCTAACAATTGAAGCCAAAGATTAAGAGATAGTTGCTTCGCTCCATGTGGAAATGTCACTTCCTCAGATAAAGAAGTTGGAAAATTTGAAGCACAATTTACAGATTCCAAAAACAATCCAAAAACATAAGACATGTCTAAAATAAGCCAGGATCAGGAAAGAACCCTTTAGTTGTCAAAACCAGGCTAGTCAGTGCCATCAAAAAGTGGATTGACAGGAATGCAATCAGGTGAACAAAAAGGAAGGCATTCCTGACAACAGTTAGACGGCTTGTCAAAAAAAACCATTGGTGCCAGTTCATTGGCCTGAACAAAGTAGTTTCTTCTTACAGACCATCTTAAGACTCTCAGACTAGAACAATTCAAAAAGTTCCTTCATATCTTGAAAAAAAAAACAACACCAATTTATTTGTTAAGATGGTTTACACAGAGTATCTGAACCATGTTTTAAAAGCTCATGCCTTTCCTTAGATTGTTGTTTCCTGATCCACAAGAAGTTCTCTTTGTTTTAGACGGGGCTTTCTGTCAAATGGAAAAGGCTGTATAAAACCTGGTTGTCCATGGATTTTTGGCAACCCCCTTTTCTCAGTGAATGTCAGCATCCTAAAATTGGTCCCCTCAAGATTGACATCAACAAGCAGTGGGCTGAAATGCCAGTCATACGTCAAGGCTGTGTGCTGAAAGTTCCAGCCCAAGATTGAAGTTGTAATTGCAATTGCTGGTGGCTATATTGATTAAATATTTTGAAACTCTTTTTATCTTTTATTCTTGAATAAATTTCAATTAGCAGAAAACTTTGAAAATAACAAAAAACTCTGAAAAAATTTAAAAATTTTCATTTTTTGTGACACAATTGGTATGTAAAACAAATGTTATTAAATAAACATAAAAAGTACAGATTTAAAATCTGTAATACATAGAACTAAAGATTCAAAGATCAGTGATATTAACAGTTAAAATATACAAAGATCATAATAACCTGATCTATTTTGCAAGGAGACTTCTCTCCCATCACATCACTTGTATACCTGGAAGAAGATATTTTTTTAAAATTAATTTTCTGATACACATTAAAATGTTATACAGTAATGAAACAAAATGTATAAGAAAATAAATATAGAGTTAGATATATTTTTAACTTTTATACCTTTAAACCGCTAAGCATCCAAATGCATGATCTATTGTTCATGCATTTGGGTGCTGTTTCAAAATCACTTTGTAAACACATTAAAAATGATTATCAACCCATTTTCACTTACAAAAGTTGAAATCAAAAGCTCAAAGTGAAATAACAATAAATTTTTTGTGTTGGACAAACTTAAAAAAAAAATCTCTCTAAATGATTCATTCACTTAACACAGTAGAGAGATATTTGGAAGAGTTACCTAAACAATTTCTTACTTATAATACCTATAAGTACCAGTAAGAGATTGTCCCACAACTTTTATTGGGAACGTTCCAATATGCTGTTGCTGATTTAGATATTTGATTTAAATGGATGGTTCTGTATATAAATTAACAGCAAATTAAAGTTTGCAAATGCAATTTGAAGTTATGCATTTATGTGATAATATTTGTGTGATAATAATTAAAATAGAACAATTTACCAAGTTTTTGAACTGTTAAAGAAAAATCATGGTTAATAAAAAATATAATTTACTTTGTGATGTGGAACATGATGAAGCCCATTTAATTGCTTTAATTTGGATATTAGGTTAGGGTTCATTGGGAGCTAAGGTTAAAAAACATCTAGCAGTTATTTTGAAAACTTTTTTATTCTTAAATGAAGAACTTTGCATTTCCAAAATAAAAATTCATTATGTGGTCATGTTAACTTTTCCAGTGGATCACAATTCCATCCTTCAGAAAACTTTTATTCCTCCAAAACAAGTTCATTTTACTTAAGTTGTAGTATATATGCATTTTACTTAAGTTGTAGTATATATGCAATAAATATGCTCTGTATTTCCAATCAAAGAAACTTGTTTAAAACTTGGTAAACTGTGTAAATAATTATTACATTTTAAAAATAGTTTGTGAGTATGCCACCACTGATGTAGAAGAAAAGCTGTTAATGCAAACTATCAGTAAACATAATTAATAATGTAGTCAAGTTTATATAAGTTTATTACAATCCTAATAATTTAAAATTAAAATTAAAAAGCTATTGTAGTATAGAAAGCATTGTTTAGTTAAGTTCATTTTCAAGTAATGCTGAAAATAACACTACCTGTGTAACTTCTCCACATAAGAACCCAGACCACCAAAGGAAGCAGCAATCATGTTCATCTCAATCTGCTTAATATCATAAGGACGTTTGCTTTCATCGGTTTCATTTTTCTTCAACTCATTAATCATATAGTCAGATCGAGTTATATTAAATGCGTATTTCTAAAAAATTTAAAAAAGATTTAATTCAAATGCTTATGCGAGATGTGTGTAATTCAAACGCTTATGTGAGATGTGTGTAATTCAAATGCTTATGTGAGATGTGTGTAATCACTAATAAATTAAAAAAAAACAAAAAAAAAAACAATCAATTTGATCAATTTGATAAAAAATGCATCAGGTGTGAAACGCATAAGTGTGCATAAGTAGCTTCCTTAAATACATTTTTAGATCATTAATACAAATAGGCATCAGGCAATACTATGCTCATTTTTGCTTTTATTAAAATTATGATTTGAAATTAGGATTGATATATATTCTAAGACATGTCATTATATATCCTACAACAACACAATATTCTATAACATGCCATTAAAGCAATTAATTGGCATGTGCCAAGTAAGTACTAATACCAAAATCAAGAAAATGTTTTTAGACTTGCTTATACAAATTAAATCATGACTTATGTCGATTGAACTCAGACATGTCTAAATTAAAATATCATGTCTATCATATATCGATGCAAGAAAATGTTTTTAGACTTGCTTATACAAATTAAATCATGACTTATGTCGATTGAACTCAGACATGTCTAAATTAAAATATCATGTCTATCATATATCAATTTGAAGAACTTTTTTTTTCTTCTGAAAATGGTATTTAATAATGTCACCCAGTTTGGCATAAAACTGTTGATTCATTTTGGTAATGAAATATCAATTTTTTAATATTGCAAGTTTAACATCTGATGCTGGCATCAACTTGAAAATGACACAATCTTATATTTGACAGTTTTACAATTTTAAAAGCTAGTTGCAAGAAAAACTTAAAATTATAAGACTTTTTGAAAACTTCAAAATACCTTGACCTGTTTGGAAGTATTTCATAAAAATTGATGATAAAAAAATCTTTATTTTTTGATAGCTAATTTAATATTATTTTGATATGCAATTTTTGATATTTAAAAAAAATTATCATAGTAATTAGTATATGAATAATCCAATTTAAGCATCTAAAAAAAAAAACTAATTTTGAGAAAGAAAAAAAAAATTTTTTTTTTATTATTTAAAAAGATGAGGAAGGACAAAAGGACAGAAATAAAGTACATTCTTTGTTAAAACAAATTGAAAAATGAAACAAAATAGAGAGTGTGCAAAAAGAAAAGAGCTGTTAAAGGATATAAACAGTAGAGGTAGCATGAATGTGGATTAAATGTTTCTATTAAAATGAACTTAAAATATTAAACACTTCATTGTACACCCATTAATAATTTTTTAGCAACAATTACCATAGCAGAAGTATTTCTTTTAGGGGAAAAGCTCAAATTCCTACAAAACATGCAAAAGATGCTATTACTAAATTAGATACAAAGACACAAAATTCAAAGTCAGTTGGAAGAACTGATTGCTGTAGGGCTATCTGGTTTAATTATGAGGGAGCCATCAATTTTTTTTGAGTATTTCCAGATTAATGCAGATTTTCTCAGAGAACCCCTCCCCCCCCCCCTAGTAGCTGGCCTGAAATATTAATTTTAGTCTAGGATTGGATATTGTGAAGTCACTAAAGGTTGTTAATGATGTGGCAGAATGAGGAGTGAAGTTAATGACAGACTTTAATAACCTTTTCATGAGAATGCAAGATGAGAAGCAAAACAATATGTTTTATAAGTAATACATAGCAAAAGCTGTATCATGTTTCTAAAAATACTTTGAACAAACTTTAGAATGGATTTTATTCTTTGTTATAATCATTTTACTAGGCATTACTAGGCAGCCAAAAAATCAAGTTTTTTTAAACATTGAACAACCTAATGACAACAGTTAACATGCTTCAATTATGCTCACACTTTGGCTATCGTAAAATCTCCGAAGAATGATATTTTTGAATGGTTCCCATTGACAAAATTCTGGAAATAATTCTCTACCCCTATCACTGCAGTCACTGTAATACATACATACATGCATATACATACATGCATATGCATACATGCATACATGCATATGCATACATGCATACATGCATATGCATACATGCATACATGCATATGCATACATGCATATGCATACATGCATATGCATACATGCATATGCATACATGCATATGCATACATGCATATGCATACATGCATATGCATACATGCATATGCATACATGCATATGCATACATGCATATGCATACATGCATATGCATGTATTATTACCTGTTTAATTCCTTCCTTTCTGACTTGATCATAGATTTCAAACTGCTTTCTTGTAAATTCATCGTGTATTAGAACACTAGATAAATATATTTAAATGTATATAATGTTGTATGCAATCAAATGACCTTAAGTAGTTGCTTAATTGAAATTAAATACAGGACTTTTAAATATCTTTTTAGCTAAAAAAAATCTTCCTGAAATTATTTTGGTAAAGAAATATAAAAAATAAAACCTGGTCAACAATTTATAATTAAATAAGATTTTAAAAAAATAACAATTTTTAAACAGTTTAACTTCTTTAAATTTGCATCTCATTCTGTTTCATTGGACACCGTGATTGACATACTTCAGGAAAAAAAATTTTAACTTTAATGGGGACCCTAAAATGGTGTTTGTGCTGATCTTAAAAATATTTATTAGTGAATTTTACAAGTCCCATATATATATATATATATATATATATATATATATATATATATATATATATATATATATATATATATATATATATATATATATATATAAACTATTGAGTACTCTGACTGAAGTATAAAAATATAGAAGTATAAGTATTGTAAAAAATAAATACTTTTAACTTAAAAATTCATAAAATTTCACCTTTTTAAAGCATCATGTATAAATTCATGGTCTAGACTAGCTTTATAAACCAATTCTTGCAAATCAGCCTGTACAGAAAAAGCTTCTTCATAAAGGTATTTTGGAAATGGGGAAGGAAACAGCATAAATGGAGCAAAGTTAAGTAGTTTTCTATCATTATTATTTCTCATAATCATCCCATGAAGAATCACCCAATCTTTCGCAGCATCAGCAAGTTCATTGATTTCATCATCATTAAAATCAAGGTTGCTGTAGATATCCATTTGACTTCTGGTTACTAAATTATGTTAAAACATGTAAAAAAAAAAAAAAAAAAAAAAAAGCTCATTTTGAAACTTTACTTGTAAGGTGATACACAGAAAAAAAAAGTTTTATCATTAAACACTCAAAAGTAGTTATAAAGTAAAAAAACAAAAATAAAACATTTCATCTTAAAAAATATCCTCCGTAATTCTTTTGAAACTAAATAGGTTTCAAAATTATAAGTAATATTTATTTAAAAATATCTTTCTGCGCTTAACATTTTTCTCTTCATTAAAGGAAGCTAGCTAGCTAACACTAAAAATAAAATTTTAAGTAACTGGTTATTTATCACATTAAACTCTGCGTTGTTAGAAGTTTTTTGAATTATCGGTTTGAATAATAAAACGAGCTGATTTGGTATTTTCTAGCAGGTGTGCAGTTTGACAGAGTTCATTCAAACTTTAACAGGTTATTAATCATAACAGAGCGTTTATATTGATCACCCGCTTTTGGTTATATTTCATCTACAGGAAAACTTATTTTCAGGGAGCTCGCTAAAACCACGTGCTTTTGAATGGTATCAAGCGGTTTTTACAAATTAAATGTTTTAACGGCGAATATAAGAAATGGAGTTTCTTAAATACATATATTAACTTTAAAATCTCATGAGTTTAATTATTGTCATTAATTCAGTTTTAATGTTGTTCTCTGTATGTAGATAGTTTGTTATTGACAAACGTTGGTTCTTTTAAACGAAACGTTGGTTCTTTTAAACGGAACGTATCGATTACATTCTGGGGTAAATGTCGTACTTCGTAGGAAAGGAATGACATTATTTAATATTTTTTTTGAATCTGCAAATGTGATTGGTAAAAAAGATATCAATACATATTGCTTTCTAATCTTGTGAAGCATCTGTAAAATTTAGCGGGGGGGGGGGGGGGGGCAATAATAATTAACTTGAGAACATTTTTTGTCGTTGGTAATAAACTTGGTGAGCTTTATTTCAGTTTTACATCAACATTTATTATTTTACGCCAAAATGGTTAAGAAATGCTGTGTTTCTGATTGCAGAGGAAGCTATGACATTGAAAAAAGTCCGAGTTTACAGACTTCCATCCAGTGATGATGAGAAAAATTCTTGGATGAAGTCTATTCAACGAAGTGATTTTCCAAATAAACCAAAAAATGTGAAAGACGTTTCCTGGACATTTTTCCGAAATAATTGCATTTTTCATTTTTTCATGACATCTTTTCATTTTTTCATCCAAACATTTACAAATGAATTTGTTAACTTTCGAATTTTTTGAGACAGTATTGAAAATGATCAATTGATTTGTTTTGTAACAGCTTTTGTTATGATTTTTTATTTGCACAAAATTGAAATTGATCACTAAAAAAATTGTATTGAGAGATCTATGAATACATCTCAAAAAGATCATTAATGCATCTCTAGTAGGATCTATGAATTTATGTCTGGTAGGATTGTTTTGTTATTTTACGACATTTCAGAGTTTTTTATAAAACTTTTTGTGTAAAGATTATAAGCTACTTAGTGTAAAAACACTTACAAAAAATTACTTTTATGACAAGGAACGTCACTGGTTAAAAGTTATTGATTTTTTAAGCGGTGTATTTTCAAGTATTGAAAAGAATCAAAGTAAATGTTTTAAGTTGGTGGATGATATTTACTAAAACTTCTCTCCTTCTTTACCATGGTGGTTCTTTGTTTGGCAAAGTAGATAATAACTCAAAATTGTCAGCACACCAATTTTTCATACAAAATGATACCAGTCTTTAAACTGACTGCTTCTTTTTTTGTTTTGAGCAAGTATATTAATTATGCATAATTGTAATTAATCACAACAATTCAAATCAAGCAATTATAAAGTTCGTTTCAATTATTTATGATGACAACTGAACCAATCATATTTTTAATTTTTTTGATAAATTCACTAAAAGGTCATGTTTAGTAAATGTGCTATTTGATTATGTTGATCTTCTCAACACATCGCAAATAACAGGGATAAAACCGATTCGCATTTTTTAAAGGTCTTTTGTGAGGAAACTGTAGCCGCTATTAAAAAGCATTTCAGAAATTGTTAACAATATGGAAGAAACTACTAATTTTTAGAAAAAGTGATAAGTTTTGGAAAATTGTTAGCATAAAAGAAATATATGGCGATATAAGGGATGAAAGAAATATATGGTGACAAAAAAGACGCAATTTTAGATATTTATAAAATAGTTTTTTTGCCAATAATAATTGGTTATTAAGATCTTTGTAAATTTCAATAGTTGAAAGATTTAATTTAAAGTTATATTTACAAAGTTATATTTATAAAGTTATATTTACATAACTACTTTACTTTATAAAACTACTGTAAATTGTATATTTTAATTGTCAGCTCAGTGAATACTAATGTGCTAAATTAATAATAAGATCTCAGCACTCTTCGCAATCCTTAAAACTCATTCGTATATCTCTATGGAAGTAAAAACTTGCAATTATCCTCCTCAAGAAGAAAATCTTGATGATCGAAAAACTCTCATTCATTCCCTCAATAACCCAAGTTTGAATAGAGGAAAATGTGACTTAACTAAACTTTATCCCTGACAATCTGAAAGTAGGAATTAACACAAATTTGCACAATATTTTGACATCGAAAGTAAAAATTGAAAGTAGATATTGAAAAAAAATGATTTTTTACAAAAAACGTTAATTTTTACAATATTATTTGAATTAGCTAGTTTTTGATCACAAACGTTTTTTTACCAAGTGATACAACATGTTGGTTGGTGGAAAACTAATTCTAATTTTCACACCCATCCAGTCCACCCTTGAGTTGGTAACATGTTTAAATGCTCATATAACCGAAGTTGTTCCTCTTGTTGTTGCTATTTTATAAAAAAAATCATAAAACATAAAAAATTAAAATGGCATAACCTTGGTTATGTTGGTAAATTGTAGTGTAGTTCTTTTGCAGCTAAGTGGATTAAAAAGATGTAACTCTATTTTGTTTTTGTTTTTTTGTTAATCTATTACATTTATTTTTCTAAATATGAACTTTTTTTTTTAAATGAGAAATAATTTTAATGATTATTAAAAAGCTAAATATAAATAATTTTTTTTCATCAGCTGCTAAGTCGGCAAAAAAAAAAAAGGAATAAAACATGTGTTTAGGCGTGCGACCGTCATTAAAAATAGTCCCTGTGGTAAATAAGCTGTTGTAATAAGACCAAATTAGAAAAAAATTTTCGTTTATCTTACTACAAGCCTTTTCTACAATATCACTTACTAGGCTGAAAAATTTTACATAAAACGAACAAACAATTTCTGAGAAATTCACGTTTTTAGTTTTAGAAAAAGTTAGATAAAAGTAAAACGTAAAGTAAAAAAAAAGTATAAATTCAAAAAATCTCCTTAAAAAATCAATCTGGGCCGAGGCAATACAATTTTTCACCCTTAAATCTCTTGCTCATAATCAAAAAAGGTCTTTCTTATGTCATCGTAAGGCTTACGCCGTTTCTTAGCCCTTTCACTCATGTCATCGTAAGGCTTACGCCGTTTCTTAGCCCTTTCACTTGGTATATTCAATAAATTTAAAGCATTTTTTCTCAGACTGTTGTGCACTAATATTAAAATAAAACCCTGGCAAAGATCATGAAAAGAATATAATTGGATCGCTTCAGTATGGAGCAGCGTTAAAATAGAACGTAATGAGATTATGTAATTCAGAAAACATCAATCAACTCTTGGACATAGATCAAAAAGCGACTTCGAGACTACAATTATCTTATAACAACGATTCTCGAATCGAAACGAGAATTCGATAGAAAGGAGAATTAGATCGAAACATGCAACTGGATTTTAATGGTTGATTTAAACAAATGTCTGTTTCATCCAAAAATTGATTTTAGCAAACGTCGCAGTTGCTAATCTCAGTCGTTTGCTTAGTTATTTTAATCATTTTAGCTATGTGATCAATAAGTGATTGAGAAGAAAAAAATATATAATATTTAAATTTCTTTGATAGAATAAAAAAATTAGAAGATCAGTTATAACAAATAAATAAGCTCTAAACACTAAATATTTTTTAATTAAAAATTATGACTATATTTAGATAAAAAAAAATAAACTTAACAAAATAATAGTAACAAATAATATATTAAAAAATAATTAATAGTAAATATTAATTATAAAAAACTGTCAAAAAAAACAACCATCAAAATTAATTCTGAATATAAATTGAAACCGTCATCATTATTAATAAATATCAATAATTAGGTAAACAAAACAAAAATAAAAAAACCGCTTCAGTTTAGACAAAAGAGCAAGGAAGGAGGCGAGATTATCTTAGGACAACGGCTTCCCACTGCTGATAGCTCGTAACGCAGAAGAAACCGCTTATTTGACTGGTACTTAAACGACGTTTGCCCGTCGGCTTTGACATTCATTTCGTTCTTGAATTCTTTCAACGGACCGGTTGAATCCTAAATGAGAATCCGAAGTGAGATCAGATGGAGCAAAACAGGCAACGGTTTGTAGTTTGCGTTAGCACGGTCACATTTAGAAACGGCCCTGACTTCTTCGCTTCGCACAATCCGGACGGCTAATGATTCCTTTCAAAGTCCTCTATTGTCGCTTTTCGCATGATGCGGCGGATGTTTGCTCTTAGCTAAATATGCAATTAGAACATCGGTTTGTTCTCGCTTCGTTTGCTCTCTTTAGTTGAAAGTGAAAAACTAAAAACACGTTTTGAATGAAAAAAACATGCACCTATGAGTTATGCAGAAATCTGATAGAACCTCTCGAGCGCTTTGTAACCATTAAAAATAAAACAAAAAAAAAAAACCATGCCACATTAAACTAAAAAAAAAATTTAGCGTACGGTTTCCGACATTTCAAACACATGCAACTTGTAAAACGCTAATTTTTTTGCAGGCGTCAACAGCTCTTTGTACAGTCTTTATCGTGCAGTTTGACAAAACGGAGGGACGTTTGCATTGCGCAATTTAAATTACGGACTACTACTGGTTGTAAACAAACTCCGAGCAACATTCTGGATTCGTCAAATCCAGACCGTCAAGTTTAAGAATGATGTCAAAATCAGATTAAAACTTGAGATTAAGATGAAAACGTAGAAAACAAACAAAACAAACAAAACGCCAAGCAAAGAAAATTGAAATTCAAACGCTTGTTGATGAAGCGTTTATATCTGTCATAAAAATGCAATCGTCTCTAAATTTCGATCGTTAAAAAAATCGTTAAAGCAGTTAAGAAACTGAGCAATGGCGGTGGGGATTGGGGTTGAGGAAAATGACTAACGATCAAGAAAAAAAACTGCTTCCTTACGCAAAAAAACACAAAAACGCAATTTCGTTTATACTCGCAAGATACGCGAAAAGCGTTTAACAAACGTATTGATCTTTTAATTTAGATGTTAAGTCGTTCTTTGTTTTTTTTTTCTACTATTAACGAAAACGAAATATGCTATAAGACGAAACAAGGGAAAGAAACTTAGAAAACTTTTCCTTGATACTTGTCACTGACTTCGCTGTGTAAAAAAAGCTACGCTTTTTTGGTTAAATGCGTCGAATACGAGAAGAAAAAGCAGTATTTTGTGTCTGTTTTTAGTGTCTCAAACAGTTGACGAGCCAGCCTCTCGAGCCTCTTCGATTGAAAATTTATCTTAAAACAAAACTGTTTCTTAAACTCGTGTGAAGTATTATTATATTTTTAGACAAACATTGAATAGCATAAAATTGTAAAGTTTTGACGTAAGGCTACGGGCTGAACTACAAAAACATAGCTTCTGTGGGGTTTAATGGGTAGAACGAGGGTCTTCCTCATCTAGTGGCCATCTTTTCCGTGTGTCTCAAAGAAAAATGTTCTCAAATAAAAGATCACCGAGGAAAAGCCCCCGAGTCGAGGTTTAAGGATGAAACTAAATTATTTGGAACCGATGAATCTCTTACGCTCCGTCTATACGGCTAAGCCTCCGTACTAAAAACGAATGATGAACCAACATAGTGGAAATAGATTTGACGCAAAAAGGAAATGCAACAAGCCAAATACTTCGCTCAAAAAATTTCCGCATTCTTTAAGCACGCATTCAGGTATGACGAGATTGAAATTAACTTGGCCAGACTTCTTTAAAACTAAGATAAAAATCCACCCACCTGAAAAAGTTAGCGGTTTAGCAGCACTATATAAAAAGAAGTCTCTAACTTGATCGAACATTCTGAAACTTGCTGGCAAGACAGAAGAAAGGTAGGCTTAATTTACTTTTCCGAAAAAATCGACTTTTGATCATTAGTTATTGATAAGCTTTTCTTAGTTGAAACGTAGCTTGGACTCGAACAACTCTTTACATCAGCAGAGAGTTGTTCGAGTTCAAGCTACGACTATTCATAAACACGTACCGTTTTTATTATTTCACATTTTGTTCTGACTCTAGGATTTCAAAATGCTTCAAAAAAAAAATTTTTTTTTTTAACTATGTAAAAGAATCGTCGCTTAGAGAAATTGAAAAATAATAAAATAAATAAACTAACAACTGAGAACAAGCATTCTACTTTTTACAGAATGAGGTCATTCCAATTGCTCGGTATTTTTGTTATTGTTAATCAAATCAACGCACTTTCTCGTGATGCATTTCCTGGTGAAACGATTACCAACGAAAATGACGGCGACATCGAAAGTACTTTTATGAACATCGACGAAGAAACTCTGGACGAGATAAACAACGGTGAGTTATTATTACAGAAAATCAATTTTTGCTACCAGCAAAAAGCAACGTTAGCTATCTCAACAGACTTTACAAAAAGCAATCCTTTTCAATAAATTTAATTAACTTTAACTATATAAAAATTTCAAATTTCCAAAGAGAAATAATTTAACATAAAGTGAAAGACCAAGCATTAAAGCAGCTTGTATTATAAAGAAGTCTATGACGATTGCATTTTGCTCTTTTTCTTAGATCAACCTATGCAAAACAAATTCCCAAAATATGAACAAAATACGTTATGCGGCAACAACGCGTACGATACCAAGTCGTATCTCTGTAAAGGAGGAAATCTTTACGAAAAGAACCTTTATGAAACATGCGGTGAAAACGTTTATCTCAAAAACGAGAACTTCTGCCACGGTGGAAAACCTTACCTAAAAAGCCAATACGATTTGTGCGGAGTAAGCGTGTACGACGTCAAATCTCAGTTCTGCAACGGCGGCAAGATGTACGAAAACAGTCTCTACGAGGTGTGCGGCGACAACGTTTATCTCACCAGTGAAAACTTCTGCCACGGTGGAAAACCTTACCTAAAAAGCCAATACGATTTGTGCGGAGTAAGCGTGTACGACGTCAAATCTCAGTTCTGCAACGGCGGCAAGATGTACGAAAACAGTCTCTACGAGGTGTGCGGCGACAACGTTTATCTCACCAGTGAAAACTTCTGCCACGGCGGAAAACCTTACTTAAAGACTCAATACAAAATGTGCGGAGTAAACGTGTACGACGTCAAATCTCAGTTCTGCAACGGCGGCAAGATGTACGAAAACAGTCTCTACGAGGTGTGCGGCGACAACATTTATCTCACCAGTGAAAACTTCTGCCACGGTGGAAAACCTTACCTAAAAAGCCAATACGATTTGTGCGGAGTAAGCGTGTACGACGTCAAATCTCAGTTCTGCAACGGCGGCAAGATGTACGAAAACAGTCTCTACGAGGTGTGCGGCGACAACGTTTATCTCACCAGTGAAAACTTCTGCCACGGCGGAAAACCTTACTTAAAGACTCAATACAAAATGTGCGGAGTAAACGTGTACGACGTCAAATCTCAGTTCTGCAACGGCGGCAAGATGTACGAAAACAGTCTCTACGAGGTGTGCGGCGACAACGTTTATCTCACCAGTGAAAACTTCTGCCACGGCGGAAAACCTTACTTAAAGACTCAATACAAAATTTGCGGTGTAAACGTATACGACGTCAAATCTCAGTTCTGCAACGGCGGCAAGATGTACGAAAACAGTCTCTACGAGGTGTGCGGCGACAACGTTTATCTCACCAGTGAAAACTTCTGCCACGGTGGAAAACCTTACCTAAAAAGCCAATACGATTTGTGCGGAGTAAGCGTGTACGACGTCAAATCTCAGTTCTGCAACGGCGGCAAGATGTACGAAAACAGTCTCTACGAGGTGTGCGGCGACAACGTTTATCTCACCAGTGAAAACTTCTGCCACGGCGGAAAACCTTACTTAAAGACTCAATACAAAATGTGCGGAGTAAACGTGTACGACGTCAAATCTCAGTTCTGCAACGGCGGCAAGATGTACGAAAACAGTCTCTACGAGGTGTGCGGCGACAACGTTTATCTCACCAGTGAAAACTTCTGCCACGGCGGAAAACCTTACTTAAAGACTCAATACAAAATGTGCGGAGTAAACGTGTACGACGTCAAATCTCAGTTCTGCAACGGCGGCAAGATGTACGAAAACAGTCTCTACGAGGTGTGCGGCGACAACGTTTATCTCACCAGTGAAAACTTCTGCCACGGTGGAAAACCTTACCTAAAAAGCCAATACGATTTGTGCGGAGTAAGCGTGTACGACGTCAAATCTCAGTTCTGCAACGGCGGCAAGATGTACGAAAACAGTCTCTACGAGGTGTGCGGCGACAACGTTTATCTCACCAGTGAAAACTTCTGCCACGGCGGAAAACCTTACTTAAAGACTCAATACAAAATGTGCGGAGTAAACGTGTACGACGTCAAATCTCAGTTCTGCAACGGCGGCAAGATGTACGAAAACAGTCTCTACGAGGTGTGCGGCGACAACGTTTATCTCACCAGTGAAAACTTCTGCCACGGCGGAAAACCTTACTTAAAGACTCAATACAAAATGTGCGGAGTAAACGTGTACGACGTCAAATCTCAGTTCTGCAACGGCGGCAAGATGTACGAAAACAGTCTCTACGAGGTGTGCGGCGACAACGTTTATCTCACCAGTGAAAACTTCTGCCACGGCGGAAAACCTTACTTAAAGACTCAATACAAAATTTGCGGTGTAAACGTGTACGACGTCAAATCTCAAATTTGCAAAGGAGGACGTTACATTCAAAAATTTTACCATCCTCGAAAACATCAATACAGTCAAGACGCAGATGAAGGCATGCGTGAGAACTTTTTTTGATCGAAGTTGTTTCCTTTAATGCGATATTGAAATTTATTGCGAGTTTTTTACATTTTTTATTGGTTGTGTGTGATTTGTATAGAGATATCCAGTAAATCTTGTTTAATTTGGAAATAAACATTTTTAATAACTGAATAGACTTATATTTTTATGCTTTCGGTAATTTCAAGGTCACGTCCGTTCGTAACATTATGCGACTGGTGGTGATTTTATCAGGTTTTGTGTATTGTCTTTCACTGTTGGTCATTTAGAGATGAAAATTCAAGTTTTAATAGTCAGTGCTTAGAACCAAGTTTTTTTTATTAAAAAACTTGATTTCAGGATCTCAAAAAGAATGGTTTAAAACACTAAGTCATTACACGTCATTTACGTCATTCACGTCATTATACCTCATTATCACGTTTAAACAATATAAATTTAAAGAAACTTTAAATAAGTTTTAAGATTTAGTAAATTTTGATAAATGTTAAATGTTAACAAATTATTTTATGTTTTAATAAATTTAACAAATTGAAAACTTAAGATAAGTTTAAAGAGAGATTTTGATGATTGTTTAACAAACATCGAGTGTCATTTAATTTAAACGAATTTAAAGACATAGGTAAGTTTGAATTGCTTTTTGACTTGTTTTACATATTTGTTTAAACAAAGAGTGCTCCCAAGGTTTTCTCTTGGTTAGAGAAAGAAGATAGAGCGTTCAGGGTTTTATTAACATTATATATATATATATATATATATATATATATATATATATATATATATATATATATATATATATATATAATTATCACTATTATAGTTATACAAACTACATAATTAGCTTGGTTTATATTACATTAGGGTAAAGTAGGGTAATTTCGGCAGGGAGATAATTTCGGCACCCCTTCAAAAAACACCTAAAAATATTTATTTATTGGAATAATTAAATCATAGTTGGGTATTGTAGCAAGATAAACAATTTTCCTAAAAATATTGCTTTAAACTTTTATTTTTACATTATAGGTGCATTAATTTATGATTATTAGCTTTTTCTTAACATTTTTACCTATTTGAAAATGTTGGATAAATGATTTTTTCTCGAAAATTTTTACCAAAAGTTGTTATTTATTTTATTCAAAAATATAAACTGAATAAAATGTGAGCAGCAATAAGATAAAAATCAAAGTATGTTACAAGATATAAAAGTTTCTCCAAGGACTGCTCTAAGGAGATAATTTCGGCTTATTAATAGTTTTTAATTTCGGCAGTGCCGAATTTGCCGACCTGTGCTTTCTCTGAAACCAAAATGTAAATAACCGTTTGAAATATTATGTATAGAAGAAGTTGATTTTAGTAATTCAGATAGTAATAAGATAATAACGAGTTAGGAAAAACTTGAATTCGTTAGTGTCTCTGTGAAACTTAATAAAATAATAGTTCCCCACCATATAAATTAAATTTATGTCATACAATAAATTAATAGTTCATTAATTATATATATATATATATATATATATATATATATATATATATATATATATATATATATATATATGTATATATATATATATATATATATATATATATATATATATATATATATATATATATTATTGTGTGTTAGCATTATATAATGGATTCAAAACGTGTAAAATATGGTAATTGGTCAAATGAATCATTAAAACTAGCAGTAAATGCAGTTTTAGTTGATGGATGCTCGAAATATTCTGCTGCTAAACAATATAAAATACCAAGGCAAACGCTACATGACTATATAAAACGAGTTTCTGTTGATAATTGTGTTAAAAAGTTAAGAGCAGGGCACCCAATAACACTCTCAGCTTTTCAAGAAAAAGAACTTGTTGAAGTTCTTCTGACTATGTCACAGAGATTATTTGGTCTGTCTCCAAAAGATGTAAAACAAATGGTATTCCAGTTTTGTGAAGAAAATGGGATTATTCATAAGTTTAATTGTGCAACTAAGTCAGCAGGAAAAGAATGGTTTAGGGGTTTTTTGAAACGTCATAATAAACTCTCTGTAAGAGTTGCTGAATCAACGTCATTGCATCGAGCCATTGGTTTTAATAGAATAAAAGTTAATCGTTTTTATGATGAACTAGAAAAAATAATGTTTAATGCTGATGAAATGCAGATTATTCCACCAGCAAACTTATTCAACGTAGACGAATCTGGATTGTCTATATGCCATAAACCAGGAAAAGTTGTTGCCCTGAAGGGAAAACATAGTGTTGGTGGCTTAACAAGCTCTGAAAGAGGAAAAACAATCACAATAGTTTGTTGCCAATCAGCAAGCGGATTTTTTGTCCCTCCAATGTTGATTTATCCACGTATTCGAGTGAGACCTGAATTTTTAGATAAAGCCCCAATCGGTTCTATTTCTGGTGGCAGCAAAAATGGGTGGATAACAACTGATTTGTTTGAAAAATGGTTTGATCATTTTTTAAAAGCAGTCCAGCCACAGTCAAGAGACCAACCAGTTCTTCTAATTTTAGATGGACATTCAAGTCATAAAAAAAATCTTAGTGTTATTATAAAAGCTCGCAAGACAAATGTTATTATACTATCACTTCCGTCTCACTGCACGCACAAACTGCAACCACTTGATGTTTCATTTTTTAAAAGTCTCAAAATATTCTATGATCAAGAAGTTGGTACTTGGCTTCGTCACCATCCAGGTCGTCCTGTAACTGAATTAGAGGTTAGTGAATTATTTGGAATAGCTTATGGGAAAGCTGCAACTGTTCAAAATTGTCAGTCAGGGTTTAAAAAATGTGGAATATATCCATTTGATAGAAATGTGTTTACTGAAGAAGACTTTGCTGCAGCTAAGGCTACTGATCACTCGTATATTGTATCAAAAATTTCAAAACCAAATATTACCTCTGAAATGCACCCTACTCTCGACAATGGGTTAGACTCTGCTAAAGATTTAGATCATGTTGATTTTGTCACAGAATGTGTAATTGCTTCTCAAAAAGGTAAATCATTTTAAAAGATGTATTATTTTTACTATCTTCCACCATTTATTTAAAACACAAATGTAATTTTTTTAAAATCAAGCAAAATAATAACTTATCTGTTGTTTTATTAACCTAAAAAAAAGTTTCTTAAACAAATAGTTCAAATTTTTTATAATTTATATGTTGCCTAATTTTATTCACCTTTTTTAGTTAAATATTTTTATTTAGAATCTGCTTCACCAAACTCATCATTTACACTTCAGAAGTCATTAGAATTAGCCACCTCTGATGAAACCTCACAACCTCATGGTGTTACATTCGGATCACTAGCTGGACTTGACATTAAAAATAAAAAACGAACAGGTATAAAAAGGAGGGTAAATCATGCTGAAAAAATTACTGGATCACCATATAAATCTCAGCTAGAGGAATCTTTAACTTTGAAATATAAGAACAGGCAGCCACGTAAAAAGTGCATTAAAGAAAATATATCTACACATCAAAAGACGTGTTTGAGTAACCTTGATGCTAAAAGTGCAATTAATAAACAACTTTGTGCAATGTGTCAATACAGTTATGGGGATCCTGTCGATCCATACTTAAAGGATAATTGGGATAAATGCCATAAATGCTGTAGATGGTGGCATGAGACATGTGCTGCTATATGTGGTGTTTATGCTAAAAAAGTATTTACTTGTGATGACTGTATGAAACACTGATTCTTTAAGCTGTTTTTTAACTTTCTTAAATAAATCTCTTTTTATAAAGTTTTCTTTGTATTTTATTTTTTTATGTTTAACTATTGTAGTTATGTAAAATATTATTTTATGAACTACTTATGAGCTTATAAACATGAATTCTTATTTAAACAGAATTTAGAAATAATCATCGAAATCATAGAAATTAGTAATCATTTTATTTACAATTTTACTTTACAGGCACATTTTTCTAATAAGGTTTCTGTTTTGGGTGATGTATTCATACTTTACTAAAATAGGTGGTTCAAAAAATATGAATCTTTGCAATTGCAACGCCCTTAATTAAATGTCAATTAGGTGTAACAAATTCCATTTAAGAGACAATTACTTTATACAATGCAGATTTATAGCTGTTTATAATATTTTAATTATATTAATGCGTTTTCAACGAACATCTTAATTTTCTTAAGTATGCCGAATTTACCGTATCATTGTGCCGAAATTACCATACTAGGTCGCTAATTTCGTCATTTTTGAGTATTTTGTAAAACAAATTTTACATAAAACTTTGTAAGTTTGAAACAATTTTTTAACTATTACTTAATAGATATATCTGCAGGACATCGATATGCATGATTTTTTAACGTTATTAAAGCAACCATTGTCTATAAACAACAAAATAGCTTAATACGCCGAAATTACCCTACTTTACCCTACTTAAAGTTTCACGCAATTGCGATCATCAGATGTTATAAACCGTAAAAAAGACATAGCGACAAAAAATACGAAAAAAGTGCTATGGAGTGTCTGCTATGATGGCATTTAAAGTTTTTTATTAAAAATTTATTTTCATGGCGGCACTTTGATGTTAGCTCGCTTCGTTTATTGAGCAAGTTCAGTTTCGAAGTAGCAATGTGATACTTTTCGGTCAAGAACAAATTACAGTAATTGCCACCAGGCTTAAATGGTTCTGCCTGATCGAGAATGTTCCACGTAAGGATGGGTTCTAAACCTTTCTCTTTACACTTCAATACAAATTTAGAACGTTTAGAAGAGTTTACCTTACTTTCATAACGGAAAGAATTCCTATGCTTATACCATCTGTCTTTAAAGGTTTTTTCAGTGAACCCAATATAATAATGCCCCTTTTCTTGCTGCTGAGTTTTTACATTGCAAATATAAATAAGGTTTTTCTTAAGGCATTTTCCATTTAGTGAGCATGCAGCGGTTTGTCGGCAGTTGTATGATTGGCTATAATTGTCAGTAGTATTGGGTAGTATTCTTTTGTCATCAGCAGTAATAGTTTTCTTAATATTTGGGAGGCAGCTGTAACTAACTTTTACGTTGTTCTGATTAAAAAGTTTGTGAAATTTATGGTCTTTAGGGAAGCATTTATCAATTAAACCCAAAAATATCTTTGCTACGTTTGTTCTAACGTTCAGTGAAAACGGAGGGTTAAACCAAATAACGTTTCGTTTTCGAGATCCTGCATCACGTTTTGGCGTGTTTTGATTGAAAAAAATTTTTCTTTTAAATCACGAAATTGCACAAAAAGCAAGTTTGGTGGAAGTCCTAACCAAGGCCTGTCAACTCTTTCGTTTTTACATACTTAAGAGCTATTGTCTGAGAAATCTAGGCAAAGTCTGGAAGTGATGTCTTCAAATTGTACTCATTTTTAGATATTTTGTAAAAGATAATGAAAGTAGGCCACTGGTAATTTTTTTTTCTAAATTTTTTATTAATTTCGGAGATATTGGGTCCCAAAATTTGGCCCGTTTTGAGAAAATTTTGCGCATGGAATGCAATTGCTACTTTGAGGAGTAGTTTTAGCAACATGAATATGACAGAAACATTTCTTTTTAATTTTTTTACTAATCTGGGTAGATTTCTACAGTAAAAGTAAAAATTCAACAAGATTACATTTTCAGTTGTCTAGAAATCGTGGTCCGAAACCACAACATTTGAAATTTTACCCTAACTTTGAGCTCTAATATCTCTTAAGGCCAATGCTTGCACGTAGTTTTTTTAGGTGTTTTTGAAAGACACTAAGACATACATTGATTTTTTGGAACAAAAACCATGTGCATGCAACGACCTGGGAAGAAGTAACCTGCCAAAAATCACTTTTTGCGTTCAACGCGCTTTGATATATTACCCATAACAACCGTGGCCTTAGGTCCACCATGAACAGTATAAGTTATTTATTTTCCTTAAATATGCATCTTCAAATATCTGAAAAAAAATCTATGTGCACGGGTGATAAAAAGCCTACAGAAATCCTAGAAGCAGCCTTATTTTGCCAATTTTTTGGCAAAGGGTCTTTTGGTAATTGTAAATAAGGAAATGACTTTGTCAATAATGCTAAAAGTGATGAAAATGCTTTCGTTGTTATCTGAAACTCTAAAGCCCATTTTCTTAAACTGTACTTAAGTTCACAGTTTACCCAAGATTTATTACCAGAGTCTTCAAAGCTAGCTAATTTATTTATAATCTCCTGAAAGTCAGAATAATTTAAATTACATTCCAAATTTTTTTCATTTTTATTATAATCAACCACATTTTCTACTGCATCACAATATGTCTGCACATTAGAGCATGGAAGATCTTCAGCAGAGTTTACATCAAAAATATTTGTAACAGAAAAGCTACTTGAATGAGAAGTTTTAAACATGGGGTTTTTATTTGCTAAACTAACTGTAACAGCCTCAAAATCTGATTCATAAGAGTCTTCCAATGCCTCTAAACTTTTTTTTACATTTGTGCATATCTTCCTTCGCTTGGTCCAGTAGCTCATTTTAAACTAAAAGCATATGAAGGGCTGTTGTTTTCTCGCAGCGAACACAACGTTTCAGCTCTACATTTTCTCTTCTCCTTAAAATTCCCTTTACAAAAAGTTTTCCTTCAATTTATACTATACAAAGAATCTCAAATATGCTCATAAAATAAACCGCTTAAACTTATATTTACAACATATCAAATAAACTACGTCAATCAAATCCGCCGTAAATAGTTTCTTCACGCAATTCAATTACACTCCTCCTTGATCCTTCGGGATCACATTTAATTCAAAGCAACTCTTGCTTTGCGGAACATCACATCAATTGTTTCTTTTGCGGATCCAAATCTCAAATACCGCTTCTGGCAATCCAACTACAACGCCAGTCGCACCCTCTCGTCAGGCTACTCTGCCAAACACGAGAAACGTTTTAGATCAGCAAAAGAGACATCCATTTGTTCCTCATCTCTCATCTTCTGCTTCGTACACAAATCATGCCACGTAGGCATCCGAAGGAAAAACTCGATAAATAAAGACATCTTCGATTCTCTTCACATCCTTCTTATCTTCTACTCACAAACAATCGAAGACTAAGTATTACTTCGCAACAAAACTGGAAAGAGCACTGTCAACTCAACGCGTTGCTTCTCTGCAACAACTTTGGTTCGCTGCGACCAAATTGCGGCATCGGATATACCATCGTATTTTTCAAAGATGTTCTAATTATTCGAAGATGGCTCCATCATGTGCCCGGTTAGCTTGTTGTTTTCTCGCAGCGAACACAACGTTTCAGCTCTACATTTTCTCTTCTCCTTAAAATTCCCTTTACAAAAAGTTTTCCTTCAATTTATACTATACAAAGAATCTCAAATATGCTCATAAAATAAACCGCTTAAACTTATATTTACAACATATCAAATAAACTACGTCAATCAAATCCGCCGTAAATAGTTTCTTCACGCAATTCAATTACAAGGGCTCAGTGGAAAAAGTACTTAAGTCACAAAGTAAATGTTTTAAGAAAATCTACTTTGATCAGCCATTTTAAATCCTTGTTTTGAAGTGTTATATCTCTGATCAAACTAAATTTTCTCAAAACATTAATTTTGTGACTTGAGTACTTTTTCCACTGAGCCCTTCATATATAAAACTGTGTAGTCAATAGATTAAATAACTTTTTTTTTATATTGATAAATGCAGCCATGGTTACTATACCTATATGGCTATACAATATATGGCCATGTATATATATATATATATATATATATATATATATATATATATATATATATATATATATATATATATATATATATATATATATATATATATACACTATAGATGTAATTTATATGGATGATAATTCAAACCAATGCAGTAGTTTCTTTTGATTCTATTTGAATCAAAAGAAACTACTGCATTGGTTTGTTTTTGTTTTTGCTTTGTTTATAACAGGTTTTTTTTTCATATATTTATTATACTTGATAACGAAGGAACATATCGATTTAAATGAAAATCAATTTAAAAATAGATACATCCATACTATGGATATAACTATTTTTAAATTGATCCCTAGTATGTAAATATGGTCCATAGTATGTAAATAGAGAGTTACATCCATAGTATGGATGTAACTCTCTATTTACATACTATGGACCATAGTAGAAGTTTTTTTTTAACTAATACCATAATAACACTTTTTTTTATGACTTAACCAACTTCATTATGGATAAAAAAACCACTAAGATATAAAACCAATATGAAACAATCTAATAATATAAAAGTATTTGTTGTAGTAAATAGAAACCTTAAAAGACAAGTATACTAAATACGGTTTTCCAAAATACTGTTGTATTTTGGAAAACCGTATTTATAAACATTATATGTATAATGATTATAAGTACTTATAATGTTAACTGGATCATTAGCTGTCCGATTTAGGCATCGAGAGCGGACCATTGGAGTCTTTTACATCGGTTAAATGGTAGACCATTAATGGCAAGCGCCCCAGCGGGCAGCCATTACCTTTACGATGTCGGTACTCTAGAGGAACGCCAAAACCATTGGCTATAATTGTCAGTAGTATTGGGTAGTATTCTTTTGTCATCAGCAGTAATAGTTTTCTTAATATTTGGGAGGCAGCTGTAACTAACTTTTACGTTGTTCTGATTAAAAAGTTTGTGAAATTTATGGTCTTTAGGGAAGCATTTATCAATTAAACCCAAAAATATCTTTGCTACGTTTGTTCTAACGTTCAGTGAAAACGGAGGGTTAAACCAAATAACGTTTCGTTTTCGAGATCCTGCATCACGTTTTGGCGTGTTTTGATTGAAAAAAATTTTTCTTTTAAATCACGAAATTGCACAAAAAGCAAGTTTGGTGGAAGTCCTAACCAAGGCCTGTCAACTCTTTCGTTTTTACATACTTAAGAGCTATTGTCTGAGAAATCTAGGCAAAGTCTGGAAGTGATGTCTTCAAATTGTACTCATTTTTAGATATTTTGTAAAAGATAATGAATAGTATGAAATCACGAAAGTGATTTCATACTATTCATTATCTTTTACAAAATGTAGTATGTAAATATGGTCCATAGTATGTAAATAGAGAGTTACATCCATAGTATGGATGTAACTCTCTATTTACATACTATGGACCATAGTAGAAGTTTTTTTTTAACTAATACCATAATAACACTTTTTTTTATGACTTAACCAACTTCATTATGGATAAAAAAACCACTAAGATATAAAACCAATATGAAACAATCTAATAATATAAAAGTATTTGTTGTAGTAAATAGAAACCTTAAAAGACAAGTATACTAAATACGGTTTTCCAAAATACTGTTGTATTTTGGAAAACCGTATTTATAAACATTATATGTATAATGATTATAAGTACTTATAATGTTAACTGGATCATTAGCTGTCCGATTTAGGCATCGAGAGCGGACCATTGGAGTCTTTTACATCGGTTAAATGGTAGACCATTAATGGCAAGCGCCCCAGCGGGCAGCCATTACCTTTACGATGTCGGTACTCTAGAGGAACGCCAAAACCGGGCAGCCACTAGCGGTTCTACATCGGTAATATATAGTTTAGTCAGTATCGGCTAGCCACTGGTGGTCCATTTAACCTCATGTTTGCTGGGTTGTATTAAAATGGCTGATCAAAGTAGATTTTCTTAAAACATTTACTTTGTGACTTAAGTACTTTTTCCACTGAGCCCTTCATATGCTTTTAGTTTAAAATGAGCTACTGGACCAAGCGAAGGAAGATATGCACAAATGTAAAAAAAAGTTTAGAGGCATTGGAAGACTCTTATGAATCAGATTTTGAGGCTGTTACAGTTAGTTTAGCAAATAAAAACCCCATGTTTAAAACTTCTCATTCAAGTAGCTTTTCTGTTACAAATATTTTTGATGTAAACTCTGCTGAAGATCTTCCATGCTCTAATGTGCAGACATATTGTGATGCAGTAGAAAATGTGGTTGATTATAATAAAAATGAAAAAAATTTGGAATGTAATTTAAATTATTCTGACTTTCAGGAGATTATAAATAAATTAGCTAGCTTTGAAGACTCTGGTAATAAATCTTGGGTAAACTGTGAACTTAAGTACAGTTTAAGAAAATGGGCTTTAGAGTTTCAGATAACAACGAAAGCATTTTCATCACTTTTAGCATTATTGACAAAGTCATTTCCTTATTTACAATTACCAAAAGACCCTTTGCCAAAAAATTGGCAAAATAAGGCTGCTTCTAGGATTTCTGTAGGCTTTTTATCACCCGTGCACATAGATTTTTTTTCAGATATTTGAAGATGCATATTTAAGGAAAATAAATAACTTATACTGTTCATGGTGGACCTAAGGCCACGGTTGTTATGGGTAATATATCAAAGCGCGTTGAACGCAAAAAGTGATTTTTGGCAGGTTACTTCTTCCCAGGTCGTTGCATGCACATGGTTTTTGTTCCAAAAAATCAATGTATGTCTTAGTGTCTTTCAAAAACACCTAAAAAAACTACGTGCAAGCATTGGCCTTAAGAGATATTAGAGCTCAAAGTTAGGGTAAAATTTCAAATGTTGTGGTTTCGGACCACGATTTCTAGACAACTGAAAATGTAATCTTGTTGAATTTTTACTTTTACTGTAGAAATCTACCCAGATTAGTAAAAAAATTAAAAAGAAATGTTTCTGTCATATTCATGTTGCTAAAACTACTCCTCAAAGTAGCAATTGCATTCCATGCGCAAAATTTTCTCAAAACGGGCCAAATTTTGGGACCCAATATCTCCGAAATTAATAAAAAATTTAGAAAAAAAAATTACCAGTGGCCTACTTTCATTATCTTTTACAAAATATCTAAAAATGAGTACAATTTGAAGACATCACTTCCAGACTTTGCCTAGATTTCTCAGACAATAGCTCTTAAGTATGTAAAAACGAAAGAGTTGACAGGCCTTGGTTAGGACTTCCACCAAACTTGCTTTTTGTGCAATTTCGTGTTTTACGCTTGTTTGAAAACATTATTTTTCGTCCACAAAACTTTCTTTTCCCCACACAATTATAACATTTGTTTATTTTGCGTAAGTGCGGCAATCTTTAATTTGTATAAAAATGTTATTGATAAAGATGGCGTTGCAAAAAAATTTTTAATTAAATATATCAATATTTAAAATCATTTTAGCTCAACTTAAACTTCATTAAAACAAAAAAAATTTTACCAAGCACATTTTTTTCACCTATTAATCAAATCTCTTTATTACCAAACCTCTGATTCCAAAATCGACCTGCCCTAATGTATATCAACATCAACTCCAATCACCCATCTAATATAATCAAATCGATACCGAAAACGATTTCTAACCGCATCAGTAATATATCTTTAAATAAAGAAGTTTTTGATAAAGCCGCACCGTTTTATAACAACGCTCTCAATTCTTGCGGATTTAAAAGAAAAATTTTTTTCAATCAAAACACGCCAAAACGTGATGCAGGATCTCGAAAACGAAACGTTATTTGGTTTAACCCTCCGTTTTCACTGAACGTTAGAACAAACGTAGCAAAGATATTTTTGGGTTTAATTGATAAATGCTTCCCTAAAGACCATAAATTTCACAAACTTTTTAATCAGAACAACGTAAAAGTTAGTTACAGCTGCCTCCCAAATATTAAGAAAACTATTACTGCTGATGACAAAAGAATACTACCCAATACTACTGACAATTATAGCCAATCATACAACTGCCGACAAACCGCTGCATGCTCACTAAATGGAAAATGCCTTAAGAAAAACCTTATTTATATTTGCAATGTAAAAACTCAGCAGCAAGAAAAGGGGCATTATTATATTGGGTTCACTGAAAAAACCTTTAAAGACAGATGGTATAAGCATAGGAATTCTTTCCGTTATGAAAGTAAGGTAAACTCTTCTAAACGTTCTAAATTTGTATTGAAGTGTAAAGAGAAAGGTTTAGAACCCATCCTTACGTGGAACATTCTCGATCAGGCAGAACCATTTAAGCCTGGTGGCAATTACTGTAATTTGTTCTTGACCGAAAAGTATCACATTGCTACTTCGAAACTGAACTTGCTCAATAAACGAAGCGAGCTAACATCAAAGTGCCGCCATGAAAATAAATTTTTAATAAAAAACTTTAAATGCCATCATAGCAGACACTCCATAGCACTTTTTTCGTATTTTTTGTCGCTATGTCTTTTTTACGGTTTATAACATCTGATGATCGCAATTGCGTGAAACTTTAAGTAGGGTAAAGTAGGGTAATTTCGGCGTATTAAGCTATTTTGTTGTTTATAGACAATGGTTGCTTTAATAACGTTAAAAAATCATGCATATCGATGTCCTGCAGATATATCTATTAAGTAATAGTTAAAAAATTGTTTCAAACTTACAAAGTTTTATGTAAAATTTGTTTTACAAAATACTCAAAAATGACGAAATTAGCGACCTAGTATGGTAATTTCGGCACAATGATACGGTAAATTCGGCATACTTAAGAAAATTAAGATGTTCGTTGAAAACGCATTAATATAATTAAAATATTATAAACAGCTATAAATCTGCATTGTATAAAGTAATTGTCTCTTAAATGGAATTTGTTACACCTAATTGACATTTAATTAAGGGCGTTGCAATTGCAAAGATTCATATTTTTTGAACCACCTATTTTAGTAAAGTATGAATACATCACCCAAAACAGAAACCTTATTAGAAAAATGTGCCTGTAAAGTAAAATTGTAAATAAAATGATTACTAATTTCTATGATTTCGATGATTATTTCTAAATTCTGTTTAAATAAGAATTCATGTTTATAAGCTCATAAGTAGTTCATAAAATAATATTTTACATAACTACAATAGTTAAACATAAAAAAATAAAATACAAAGAAAACTTTATAAAAAGAGATTTATTTAAGAAAGTTAAAAAACAGCTTAAAGAATCAGTGTTTCATACAGTCATCACAAGTAAATACTTTTTTAGCATAAACACCACATATAGCAGCACATGTCTCATGCCACCATCTACAGCATTTATGGCATTTATCCCAATTATCCTTTAAGTATGGATCGACAGGATCCCCATAACTGTATTGACACATTGCACAAAGTTGTTTATTAATTGCACTTTTAGCATCAAGGTTACTCAAACACGTCTTTTGATGTGTAGATATATTTTCTTTAATGCACTTTTTACGTGGCTGCCTGTTCTTATATTTCAAAGTTAAAGATTCCTCTAGCTGAGATTTATATGGTGATCCAGTAATTTTTTCAGCATGATTTACCCTCCTTTTTATACCTGTTCGTTTTTTATTTTTAATGTCAAGTCCAGCTAGTGATCCGAATGTAACACCATGAGGTTGTGAGGTTTCATCAGAGGTGGCTAATTCTAATGACTTCTGAAGTGTAAATGATGAGTTTGGTGAAGCAGATTCTAAATAAAAATATTTAACTAAAAAAGGTGAATAAAATTAGGCAACATATAAATTATAAAAAATTTGAACTATTTGTTTAAGAAACTTTTTTTTAGGTTAATAAAACAACAGATAAGTTATTATTTTGCTTGATTTTAAAAAAATTACATTTGTGTTTTAAATAAATGGTGGAAGATAGTAAAAATAATACATCTTTTAAAATGATTTACCTTTTTGAGAAGCAATTACACATTCTGTGACAAAATCAACATGATCTAAATCTTTAGCAGAGTCTAACCCATTGTCGAGAGTAGGGTGCATTTCAGAGGTAATATTTGGTTTTGAAATTTTTGATACAATATACGAGTGATCAGTAGCCTTAGCTGCAGCAAAGTCTTCTTCAGTAAACACATTTCTATCAAATGGATATATTCCACATTTTTTAAACCCTGACTGACAATTTTGAACAGTTGCAGCTTTCCCATAAGCTATTCCAAATAATTCACTAACCTCTAATTCAGTTACAGGACGACCTGGATGGTGACGAAGCCAAGTACCAACTTCTTGATCATAGAATATTTTGAGACTTTTAAAAAATGAAACATCAAGTGGTTGCAGTTTGTGCGTGCAGTGAGACGGAAGTGATAGTATAATAACATTTGTCTTGCGAGCTTTTATAATAACACTAAGATTTTTTTTATGACTTGAATGTCCATCTAAAATTAGAAGAACTGGTTGGTCTCTTGACTGTGGCTGGACTGCTTTTAAAAAATGATCAAACCATTTTTCAAACAAATCAGTTGTTATCCACCCATTTTTGCTGCCACCAGAAATAGAACCGATTGGGGCTTTATCTAAAAATTCAGGTCTCACTCGAATACGTGGATAAATCAACATTGGAGGGACAAAAAATCCGCTTGCTGATTGGCAACAAACTATTGTGATTGTTTTTCCTCTTTCAGAGCTTGTTAAGCCACCAACACTATGTTTTCCCTTCAGGGCAACAACTTTTCCTGGTTTATGGCATATAGACAATCCAGATTCGTCTACGTTGAATAAGTTTGCTGGTGGAATAATCTGCATTTCATCAGCATTAAACATTATTTTTTCTAGTTCATCATAAAAACGATTAACTTTTATTCTATTAAAACCAATGGCTCGATGCAATGACGTTGATTCAGCAACTCTTACAGAGAGTTTATTATGACGTTTCAAAAAACCCCTAAACCATTCTTTTCCTGCTGACTTAGTTGCACAATTAAACTTATGAATAATCCCATTTTCTTCACAAAACTGGAATACCATTTGTTTTACATCTTTTGGAGACAGACCAAATAATCTCTGTGACATAGTCAGAAGAACTTCAACAAGTTCTTTTTCTTGAAAAGCTGAGAGTGTTATTGGGTGCCCTGCTCTTAACTTTTTAACACAATTATCAACAGAAACTCGTTTTATATAGTCATGTAGCGTTTGCCTTGGTATTTTATATTGTTTAGCAGCAGAATATTTCGAGCATCCATCAACTAAAACTGCATTTACTGCTAGTTTTAATGATTCATTTGACCAATTACCATATTTTACACGTTTTGAATCCATTATATAATGCTAACACACAATAATATATATATATATATATATATATATATATATATATATATATATATACATATATATATATATATATATATATATATATATATATATATATATATATATATATATATATAATTAATGAACTATTAATTTATTGTATGACATAAATTTAATTTATATGGTGGGGAACTATTATTTTATTAAGTTTCACAGAGACACTAACGAATTCAAGTTTTTCCTAACTCGTTATTATCTTATTACTATCTGAATTACTAAAATCAACTTCTTCTATACATAATATTTCAAACGGTTATTTACATTTTGGTTTCAGAGAAAGCACAGGTCGGCAAATTCGGCACTGCCGAAATTAAAAACTATTAATAAGCCGAAATTATCTCCTTAGAGCAGTCCTTGGAGAAACTTTTATATCTTGTAACATACTTTGATTTTTATCTTATTGCTGCTCACATTTTATTCAGTTTATATTTTTGAATAAAATAAATAACAACTTTTGGTAAAAATTTTCGAGAAAAAATCATTTATCCAACATTTTCAAATAGGTAAAAATGTTAAGAAAAAGCTAATAATCATAAATTAATGCACCTATAATGTAAAAATAAAAGTTTAAAGCAATATTTTTAGGAAAATTGTTTATCTTGCTACAATACCCAACTATGATTTAATTATTCCAATAAATAAATATTTTTAGGTGTTTTTTGAAGGGGTGCCGAAATTATCTCCCTGCCGAAATTACCCTACTTTACCCTAATGTAATATAAACCAAGCTAATTATGTAGTTTGTATAACTATAATAGTGATAATTATATATATATATATATATATATATATATATATATATATATATATATATATATATATATATATATATAATGTTAATAAAACCCTGAACGCTCTATCTTCTTTCTCTAACCAAGAGAAAACCTTGGGAGCACTCTTTGTTTAAACAAATATGTAAAACAAGTCAAAAAGCAATTCAAACTTACCTATGTCTTTAAATTCGTTTAAATTAAATGACACTCGATGTTTGTTAAACAATCATCAAAATCTCTCTTTAAACTTATCTTAAGTTTTCAATTTGTTAAATTTATTAAAACATAAAATAATTTGTTAACATTTAACATTTATCAAAATTTACTAAATCTTAAAACTTATTTAAAGTTTCTTTAAATTTATATTGTTTAAACGTGATAATGAGGTATAATGACGTGAATGACGTAAATGACGTGTAATGACTTAGTGTTTTAAACCATTCTTTTTGAGATCCTGAAATCAAGTTTTTTAATAAAAAAAACTTGGTTCTAAGCACTGACTATTAAAACTTGAATTTTCATCTCTAAATGACCAACAGTGAAAGACAATACACAAAACCTGATAAAATCACCACCAGTCGCATAATGTTACGAACGGACGTGACCTTGAAATTACCGAAAGCATAAAAATATAAGTCTATTCAGTTATTAAAAATGTTTATTTCCAAATTAAACAAGATTTACTGGATATCTCTATACAAATCACACACAACCAATAAAAAATGTAAAAAACTCGCAATAAATTTCAATATCGCATTAAAGGAAACAACTTCGATCAAAAAAAGTTCTCACGCATGCCTTCATCTGCGTCTTGACTGTATTGATGTTTTCGAGGATGGTAAAATTTTTGAATGTAACGTCCTCCTTTGCAAATTTGAGATTTGACGTCGTACACGTTTACACCGCAAATTTTGTATTGAGTCTTTAAGTAAGGTTTTCCGCCGTGGCAGAAGTTTTCACTGGTGAGATAAACGTTGTCGCCGCACACCTCGTAGAGACTGTTTTCGTACATCTTGCCGCCGTTGCAGAACTGAGATTTGACGTCGTACACGCTTACTCCGCACAAATCGTATTGGCTTTTTAGGTAAGGTTTTCCACCGTGGCAGAAGTTTTCACTGGTGAGATAAACGTTGTCGCCGCACACCTCGTAGAGACTGTTTTCGTACATCTTGCCGCCGTTGCAGAACTGAGATTTGACGTCGTATACGTTTACACCGCAAATTTTGTATTGAGTCTTTAAGTAAGGTTTTCCGCCGTGGCAGAAGTTTTCACTGGTGAGATAAACGTTGTCGCCGCACACCTCGTAGAGACTGTTTTCGTACATCTTGCCGCCGTTGCAGAACTGAGATTTGACGTCGTACACGTTTACTCCGCACATTTTGTATTGAGTCTTTAAGTAAGGTTTTCCGCCGTGGCAGAAGTTTTCACTGGTGAGATAAACGTTGTCGCCGCACACCTCGTAGAGACTGTTTTCGTACATCTTGCCGCCGTTGCAGAACTGAGATTTGACGTCGTACACGCTTACTCCGCACAAATCGTATTGGCTTTTTAGGTAAGGTTTTCCACCGTGGCAGAAGTTTTCACTGGTGAGATAAATGTTGTCGCCGCACACCTCGTAGAGACTGTTTTCGTACATCTTGCCGCCGTTGCAGAACTGAGATTTGACGTCGTACACGTTTACTCCGCACATTTTGTATTGAGTCTTTAAGTAAGGTTTTCCGCCGTGGCAGAAGTTTTCACTGGTGAGATAAACGTTGTCGCCGCACACCTCGTAGAGACTGTTTTCGTACATCTTGCCGCCGTTGCAGAACTGAGATTTGACGTCGTACACGCTTACTCCGCACAAATCGTATTGGCTTTTTAGGTAAGGTTTTCCACCGTGGCAGAAGTTTTCACTGGTGAGATAAACGTTGTCGCCGCACACCTCGTAGAGACTGTTTTCGTACATCTTGCCGCCGTTGCAGAACTGAGATTTGACGTCGTACACGCTTACTCCGCACAAATCGTATTGGCTTTTTAGGTAAGGTTTTCCACCGTGGCAGAAGTTCTCGTTTTTGAGATAAACGTTTTCACCGCATGTTTCATAAAGGTTCTTTTCGTAAAGATTTCCTCCTTTACAGAGATACGACTTGGTATCGTACGCGTTGTTGCCGCATAACGTATTTTGTTCATATTTTGGGAATTTGTTTTGCATAGGTTGATCTAAGAAAAAGAGCAAAATGCAATCGTCATAGACTTCTTTATAATACAAGCTGCTTTAATGCTTGGTCTTTCACTTTATGTTAAATTATTTCTCTTTGGAAATTTGAAATTTTTATATAGTTAAAGTTAATTAAATTTATTGAAAAGGATTGCTTTTTGTAAAGTCTGTTGAGATAGCTAACGTTGCTTTTTGCTGGTAGCAAAAATTGATTTTCTGTAATAATAACTCACCGTTGTTTATCTCGTCCAGAGTTTCTTCGTCGATGTTCATAAAAGTACTTTCGATGTCGCCGTCATTTTCGTTGGTAATCGTTTCACCAGGAAATGCATCACGAGAAAGTGCGTTGATTTGATTAACAATAACAAAAATACCGAGCAATTGGAATGACCTCATTCTGTAAAAAGTAGAATGCTTGTTCTCAGTTGTTAGTTTATTTATTTTATTATTTTTCAATTTCTCTAAGCGACGATTCTTTTACATAGTTAAAAAAAAAAATTTTTTTTTTGAAGCATTTTGAAATCCTAGAGTCAGAACAAAATGTGAAATAATAAAAACGGTACGTGTTTATGAATAGTCGTAGCTTGAACTCGAACAACTCTCTGCTGATGTAAAGAGTTGTTCGAGTCCAAGCTACGTTTCAACTAAGAAAAGCTTATCAATAACTAATGATCAAAAGTCGATTTTTTCGGAAAAGTAAATTAAGCCTACCTTTCTTCTGTCTTGCCAGCAAGTTTCAGAATGTTCGATCAAGTTAGAGACTTCTTTTTATATAGTGCTGCTAAACCGCTAACTTTTTCAGGTGGGTGGATTTTTATCTTAGTTTTAAAGAAGTCTGGCCAAGTTAATTTCAATCTCGTCATACCTGAATGCGTGCTTAAAGAATGCGGAAATTTTTTGAGCGAAGTATTTGGCTTGTTGCATTTCCTTTTTGCGTCAAATCTATTTCCACTATGGTTCATCATTCGTTTTTAGTACGGAGGCTTAGCCGTATAGACGGAGCGTAAGAGATTCATCGGTTCCAAATAATTTAGTTTCATCCTTAAACCTCGACTCGGGGGCTTTTCCTCGGTGATCTTTTATTTGAGAACATTTTTCTTTGAGACACACGGAAAAGATGGCCACTAGATGAGGAAGACCCTCGTTCTACCCATTAAACCCCACAGAAGCTATGTTTTTGTAGTTCAGCCCGTAGCCTTACGTCAAAACTTTACAATTTTATGCTATTCAATGTTTGTCTAAAAATATAATAATACTTCACACGAGTTTAAGAAACAGTTTTGTTTTAAGATAAATTTTCAATCGAAGAGGCTCGAGAGGCTGGCTCGTCAACTGTTTGAGACACTAAAAACAGACACAAAATACTGCTTTTTCTTCTCGTATTCGACGCATTTAACCAAAAAAGCGTAGCTTTTTTTACACAGCGAAGTCAGTGACAAGTATCAAGGAAAAGTTTTCTAAGTTTCTTTCCCTTGTTTCGTCTTATAGCATATTTCGTTTTCGTTAATAGTAGAAAAAAAAAACAAAGAACGACTTAACATCTAAATTAAAAGATCAATACGTTTGTTAAACGCTTTTCGCGTATCTTGCGAGTATAAACGAAATTGCGTTTTTGTGTTTTTTTGCGTAAGGAAGCAGTTTTTTTTCTTGATCGTTAGTCATTTTCCTCAACCCCAATCCCCACCGCCATTGCTCAGTTTCTTAACTGCTTTAACGATTTTTTTAACGATCGAAATTTAGAGACGATTGCATTTTTATGACAGATATAAACGCTTCATCAACAAGCGTTTGAATTTCAATTTTCTTTGCTTGGCGTTTTGTTTGTTTTGTTTGTTTTCTACGTTTTCATCTTAATCTCAAGTTTTAATCTGATTTTGACATCATTCTTAAACTTGACGGTCTGGATTTGACGAATCCAGAATGTTGCTCGGAGTTTGTTTACAACCAGTAGTAGTCCGTAATTTAAATTGCGCAATGCAAACGTCCCTCCGTTTTGTCAAACTGCACGATAAAGACTGTACAAAGAGCTGTTGACGCCTGCAAAAAAATTAGCGTTTTACAAGTTGCATGTGTTTGAAATGTCGGAAACCGTACGCTGAATTTTTTTTTTAGTTTAATGTGGCATGGTTTTTTTTTTGTTTTATTTTTAATGGTTACAAAGCGCTCGAGAGGTTCTATCAGATTTCTGCATAACTCATAGGTGCATGTTTTTTTCATTCAAAACGTGTTTTTAGTTTTTCACTTTCAACTAAAGAGAGCAAACGAAGCGAGAACAAACCGATGTTCTAATTGCATATTTAGCTAAGATCAAACATCCGCCGCAGCATGCGAAAAACGACAATAGAGGACTTTGAAAGGAATCATTAGCCGTCCGGATGGTGCGAAGCGAAGAGGTCAGGGCCGTTTCTAAATGTGACCGTGCTAACGCAAACTACAAACCGTTGCCTGTTTTGCTCCATCTGATCTCACTTCGGATTCTCATTTAGGATTCAACCGGTCCGTTGAAAGAATTCAAGAACGAAATGAATGTCAAAGCCGACGGGCAAACGTCGTTTAAGTACCAGTCAAATAAGCGGTTTCTTCTGCGTTACGAGCTATCAGCAGTGGGAAGCCGTTGTCCTAAGATAATCTCGCCTCCTTCCTTGCTCTTTTGTCTAAACTGAAGCGGTTTTTTTATTTTTGTTTTGTTTACCTAATTATTGATATTTATTAACAATGATGACGTTTTCAGTTTATGTTTGTAACTAATTTTGATAGTTTTTTTTATAGCTATCATATATATATATATATATATATATATATATATATATATATATATATATATATATATATATATATATATATATATATATATATATATATATATATATATATATATATATATATATATATATATATATATATATGTATATATATATATATATTAGCATTATTTTTGTTTGCGATAATTATTTTTCTAAGTGTACATTTTCTGGTTTGAACTATTAATTGTTCATTTTATTAGTGTTCGTTATTGCCAGTAAATGAAGACTGTTCTAGGGAATGTCTGGGGACCCAAAAGTTGGTTTAATAAGGCATGTTTTTATTTAAAGTGGCATTTTCTTTAGTGAACATCAAGTGTCTATGTAAAATGCTGAGGTGTTTACTGGACCATATCCTTGGCAGTTTAATTAAGTGAATTAATGTGATTTACTTTCACATTTTATCTTTTTGTCAAAAAGAGACCGATACGAACGGAAGCTGGGGATCAATATATATTATTTGAAATTTTGCGATGGTTTTTATTAAAAATGGCGAATACTCTTGCTCTTGACGTAAATCATCTTTCTGAACATGATTCTGAGTCAGATGATGACGAAGTTGTGGAAACAAGTCCCTGCGGGAGATGGGAAAAACATAAAAAACAAGTAGAGTACAACAATATTTCAATGCTTTTCATTATTTTGTAAAACAATAGTACATCGTAGCAAGATTTTAACTCGGTGGCCAGCCAACAATTATATAATATAGTTTTTACCTTCGGTAATCTTCAGTTATTATGTTTAGTGCATGGCTATTTTAATAAACCTTGTGGCTAATATATTTTTGCTTTACTAACAGCAGTTTACTTTTTTAATATCTCAGAAATGAGCAGGTTAGAGAATTATGTCAGTACGACTTCATATATTTGGAAATGTATATATTGGACGATTATCCTTTCTACATGTACTGTAATCTTGCAATGGTGATGTGATTAAAAACGAAGCATGTTTTTCATGCTAACAATAAAATGCCTAAAGCTTTGATTTACAACTTTTAAAAATGTAAATTTGACAACAGTATAAAAAGGCAATCTTTTAATGCTTATAAAATGTTTTAGAAACAAAAGGAAAATGCTTTTAGTTTTTAAGTCTAACTTGTTAATATTTAGTTTGTTACTTATTGACGATTTTTTATTTATTTATTGAACTGGAGTTTTTTCTTAGTAGCTAGACATTGTCAGGGATTTTTTGTCAGTCAGGTATTAGTCAAGAATAATTGGATTAAGCCATTAGCATAACAAATTTTCAATCTTCCATAAAGTCAACTAAGAAATCAACAACTTACAAGAAATCAAGTTACCAAAAATTAATCAGGAAGTAAATGTTAATGTGTTTTAAAGATAAACAAGTCAAAAACCCTGAAAGTATCCATGACTAACAACAGAGTTATTTTTTATATTGATATTCCAAACATGATATATAATTCTTCTAATCACTTTACTTGCAAATTTTTGTCTATTTGGAATTTAAAAGTTGAATAAACTCATTGATAAGCATCAAAAATTAAAATAATCACCGTTGTAAGAGATACTTTCATGTGGTATTACTTATCATTAACTGAATGCTACTGCAGGTGGAATATATACTGTCTATAAATTGCTCACTTAAGTTCAAAAAAGGGCTAAAAGGATATCTGCCAATACCATATGTGAAAAACATTGTAAGGAAATGTCTTGAATTTGCTGTGCTTCAATCTGAATTTATTTAAAATGAAAAAGTCAAATCTTGATCAAGAAATAACCTATGATATAGAAGGAATGTTTCCACTATGAAGTTATCCAAGTATTTTTCTAAACAAAAAATACAAGTCTAGGATCTTTGTGATATTAAACTGATTTAATTTCACAAAAGTGTTTTTGTAGTGAACTTAATAAAACTATTTGGCTTCTATAACTTTTATAACTGTAACAAACAGCTATAAATATAACTCACAGCACCATTTAATGAACGCAGTTCTTCTTTTTTTTCCAATAGAACCTTCTACATAAACTTTCACAATCTTAATAAATATAATGAAAAATAACTATAGGTGAATTTCAAATAAAATTTGAAATTTATCTATAGTGTTATCAAAATGAATCATGAATCAAAATCTAAACAAGATAAGGCTCAAGTGAAATTAGATAATAAAGTAAGTTTTTAAAATTTATGAAATTCTATTTTGTATAAAGTAAAGTGTTCCTTGTTATGAATATTTGAAAGGATTGGGTTCTTTTATTTTCTTAAATGGGAATGTTATGTTTCTTTTGAGGAATTTGAAGAAGAGTATTTTATAAATAACAAAAAGTTTTTTTTATAAATTTCATCCAATGTTTGGGTAGTGCTCTTAGCTACCAAAAGTGCCACATATGGATAAAAAGTATATGCATTCTGCTTTCTAGAAATGCAAATTTTGAATTCCAACTATGATATCAGCAGAATTTAACTTTGAAATTGTTGAAACTACTGTTTTCATGCCTTAAAATGTGAGTTAAGCAAATGTTTATCAAATCTGGACTATTGGCATCCACATGAACATTTGTGTAAATATAACTAGTCCCTATCTTAATAAGAAGATAAAAATTCATTTAAATATCTTGCACGGTTGTTGATTTATTAAAATTATGTTATGCATTTTTATCACATTTTAACACTTTTTTGTCCAAAACATTTTTCTGCCAGCAGACTACTATCATGGTTATTGGCCCCAAAATAATTTGGTCCCTTAGGAACATTTTCATCTACAATACTTTTTATCAAGTCCAATCAGCTGAGGTTGGGATGAGAAAAACTAGTATATATGTTTGATAGGCTTTCATTCAGTCTTACCTTATCTTCAGCAAAGCAGGCAAATTTTTGTAAGAAATAAGGCCCACATTTAATCATTATAGTAGATCACATGATAAACACATGGTTTAAAGATTTTATGTTGGAAGATAATGGGAAATATTTCTCTAAAGTTGCCAGACCTTCTTTTAACAGTTCTCCCCATATAGGTGGCACTTTCAGTAACTAAAAGGGTGCTACCTCTATTTTGGACAAAAGTGCTACATCTCTAATTTAAACTTGTACTTCACCAATAATCATGTCAAAGTGTTTGTGTAGTGATTGTTGGAATGTGAAGCAATTGTTGGAATGTGTGAAATTGGTGTGAATTTGTTTGTGTAGCAAATGTTGGAAAAAAATAATTCTCTTTAAAGTTATTTGTAATTAAAGAGACTAAGTTTCTTATTACTATATTTAATCAAAACTAAATTTCTTTTTTTTTAAAAAAAAAAAAAAATCATTGTGAAAAAAGCATGTTGGCTAAATACAGATCTGGTCTTGAAATTGAACTGAATCAACTTGGTTTATGGAAATGAACAGAAGTTGGAACTGAAAAACAACAATTTATAGTTGATTTAGTTCAATTTCTTCTAGCTTGAGTTTTGAATTAGCTTAAAAAGGTAATAAACTGTAGTAAAAGGCATTAAGCAATCAAGATCAGCAATTTTGTGTAAATAGTTTGTTGATGACTTTTGTGATGAATCAGAAGTTTTTACAAAATTCTTTTTTTCTTTTTTTTTTATAAATCATAAATAAGTTCTCTGCATTCTCAGATATTATTGGCAAATCTTAACTTTATAGAATTAAAAAATTTATTTAGTTTTCTTCATTGTCACACAAGACAAGACAGCTTGGGTTTATGCTACATGTGGCTACTAGACAATCTTATAATGACTGCTCGACATTCTTAATACTCTTCTTTTTATCTTGATATCAAAACAACATGGAATAAACACAAACTATACCACTTACAAATGATAGCAATCATATATACCCAGTAACATTAACACAAGGTGCGCTTTTATTTTTATTTTTATTAATCCAAAAAATTATCCTCAAGCGCTTAACTAAAGAAATTACAAATACTAACTAGTAGTTCTAATTATTTTTATTATTTTTATTAATTTTTATATATCCAAAAAAGTATCCATATGTGCTTAACTAAAGAAATTACAAATACTAACGAGTAGTTCTAATTATTTTTATTATTTTTATTAATTTTTACACATCCAAAAAAGTATCCATATGTGCTTAACTAAAGAAATTACAAATACTAACGAGTAGTTCTAATTATTTTTATTATTTTTTATTAATTTTTATACATCCAAAAAAGTATCCATATGTGCTTAACTAAAGAAATTACAAATACTAATGAGTAGTTCTTACTTTAGTTTCTTTTTAGAAGTAATAGTTAGAACTTGAAGTTAACCATCACATGAATTATTGATTCTGATTGCAGATATAAAACGACAACTTCATTTGTACAACATCAAAATGTACAATGTTTTTGTGCCGTGTTGTTTTGATATCAAAATCCTACAATTAGTATTACTATTACATTTTTCATTGTAGTTTTTAAAACTGTTTCTTAATTTAGTTCAATGTGCCATGTAATGTTCCTGGTATTGACAGCTCTTACCTTGCGATGGACACTGAAGAAGGTGTAGAAGTTATGTGGAATGAATTGATGTTTTCTGAAATCAAAGCCTGGAAGAAAAAAGAGGTTTTTCTTTTTAATATCCATTTTACTAATTAAAATGGTGCCATTTTTATTTATTTAAATTTCTGGATTTTTTGTGAATAGTTGTACTTGAACTTTTTGAAGCATTGAAACATTAGTCATTAATCATTCTTGTATCCAGTGAAAAACATCCAGTGGAAGTGAAAAAACATCATAAATCCTAATGACAGTTCAATTTGAAGACAGCATGCAGCTGACTGTATGAGTCCTCTGTATAGTGCTGATTTGAAAACAATGTCTTTGACTATGTAGTTACAATGAAGTCACAAGTACTTTTGAGCTGATCTCTCCATTTCATAAGAAGATAAAATGCTATCAGTGCAAAGATTTGCCTTAAATTCCACCAACCACTATGAAGGAAGGGCAGCTTATGCCATTCTATTTGAGACTATTTTCCCTCCTTCTTTTAGAAATTATATGCTTCACAAAGTTCAAAATGAAACCAGAAATCTTCACTACATCCTGGGTTTTCACGTGCTGGTATCTTTAATGAACTGATAGTTGATGTCAGGTGATTGTCAATCTATTGGAAACAAGAGATTTAACAAGTGCCAAAGAAACAAGGTCAAGAATGTGGTGTTGACAACCAATAAACTGAGGCTCTTTTGTCTGAACTGTCTCTTGAGTCTAGTAACAACATTATTTTTGAAACTTGTATTGACTGCTGTAATGTCAGAAATAATCATTTTGATACTCCTCCATGCATACTCATTCATCCAGTAGGGCTTGTAGTTGGATAAAGATATTTTCAGTTGATCCACTGTCACAAACCAAAGTACCAAGGTTGAGAGTTTTTGCGGAATTCTTCAGATAAACCACCTGATATTCTTTATTGTCAATTCTCTTCTTGTCAAAATTTAAGCAGAATTCCTCTTCAGTAATAATTTTTTCAGTCCTGCTTTGACTTTGTCTGCATTCTTAATCACTTGGCTCAAAACATTTTTATGAGGTTGTCAACCTTTGCTAAAACTTATTGCTAGAAATAAAAGGGAAACTTAGCTTCTCCCTATGCTTCAACAACTCCTCAGAAATCTTCTTTATTCAGTCTTTTCCCAAAAATCTACCTACAATTTCTTTGTTCAAAGGCATTCTACATATCTCATAAATATTCTTTTTCATTTCTAGTATACTGGGACAGTGTTAGTAGCTGTTGTTAAATTACACGTCCACTTTTTTCTATCTGATTCTACTATTGATTTTGATCTCTTACTACCAAGAGACATGTTTATTTAAATCTGAAAATATAATACAATACATTCAATGATGAATCAGAATTAAATCAAAGTATTATGTAATAGTAGATATCATGTACCAATTGATTTGGGTGCGGGAGGTTTTTCCATGACCAAATGGAATTAACACCAAAAAACTAAAATACAACCAAAAGTTCATCAAGGCAACATCAGGGAAATTAATATTTTGACAAAAGTTAAGTGTCATAACTCTAATACACACACACACACACACACACACACACACACACACACACACACACACACACACACACACACACACACACACACACACACACACACACACACACACAAAATAGACAATTTATTTTTATGGTGTAATAATAATGATACAAATACTCTTGTGCGTTTAAGAGTGCTCAATAATATTTAATAATAGAGCAATATTTATTTATATAAAATGAATAAAAACTGTTTTTTATGGAACTCTGGTTTCATGCCTTTCGGCAAAATAATGAAAAATAATATCAAAGTGCCGACATGCAAAGAAGTTTTTACTATCCTTATTCGACACTGGGGACTAAAAACCTTTGATGTCTTTTTGTTTTGTTTCATTTTAGTAACAGCAGATCTCGTTCTACCGTAATCGTAATTTTATTTTGTAATTTTTAAATGGTTTTTAAATACACAATGGCTGATGATTGCCAAAAGACATGAAACTCAGAGTTCCATAAAAAGTTGTTTTTATTCATTTCATATATATATATATATATATATATATATATATATATATATATATATATATATATATATATATATATATATACATATATACATATATACATACATATATATATATGTATGTATGTATGTATGTATGTATGTATGTATGTATGTATGTATGTATGTATGTATGTATGTATGTATGTATCTAACCATATTTTGTATTAACAGGAAATGTTCAAGAGAATATTCGAGAATCTTGCAAAGTTGTCTGTAAGTTGTTCAAGGTCTTAGTTCTTTTTTTTCTACTGAAAACTTTAATCTTAATAATTAAAACTTTAACTTACATTTTTTTTGATACTGAAAACTTTAATTTAAATGACATCTATAATTCACTTTTATCTTAGCATCCAAATATTGTCTCTTTTCATAAATATTGGGTTGATGTTAGGGAAGAGTATGCTCGGGTAATTTTTTCTAATTTCCTTCTTTTTGTTATGTTTTTTCATAAATAAAAAGATCATAATCATATAAATGTAACTGTACATTGTCATATTTGTATTGCATATTTGTATTCTAATCTTGGAATTATATAAATATTGTATCCAATTTTTACATTAGGTTTTTGTGTTATTTGTTAGAGAAACTTATGTTATTTATATTGTTGCAGATTTTTCTTTCTTGCAGCTAATATTTATTTCTGAATATATGACTTCTGGATCTCTGCAACAGTTCCTCAAGAAAACAAAAGCAAATGTAAAATATTTTAACATCAAGGTATTTAATTTTTTTAATTTGCTGTTAGTTTAGGATTTTCTTAAATGTTTTTTGAATCAGTTTCCTTTTTTTTTTCAAAGGCTTGGAAAAGATGGTGTCAGCAAATATTGTCAGCTCTAAGGTACACATGAAACTTTAAGTTTAAGTTGATTCTTAATTTAAGATAAATTTGTGTTGTTAGTATATTTTTGTCTGTTTTGTCTATTGTTTCTATCACATAACGCTCTCAATTGGTTGTTTCTATCTCATTAAGGCTCTTGATTGGTTGCTTACTATTAAAATTTTTTTTTTTTTTTTTTTTTTTTTTTTTTTTAGCTTCTTACACACTTGTGAACCTCCAGTTGTGCATGGCAATTTAAACTGTGAAACTATACACATCCAACATAATGGTCTTGTAAAGATCGAAACAGGTGCACAGTTTCTTAATTCATTTGAGTTTCTAAAAGTGTTGACTGCACAATTATAAAGACACTTACTTATATTTATATTTTATGACATCATAGGATTTATATTAGTAGTATTGTTGTTGTTAAATGATATGAAAAATAACTTTTCATACAAAAACAGAAAGAAAAAACAATTTCTTTAAAACTTAAAAACTTAAATTAAAAAATGTTAACTTATTGCTGCAAATCTAGAATCATGCAAATGATACATTCCAAGCAAATATATTTATAATCTAGAAATTCTATTGTTCATAGTAACTGCAAAATATGAAAGTTTCCCAAACAGATCGATTGGGCATCTCTGTTCATTAACATGAAATCCAAAAACCTTAACTTTTTGATATGGGTGAATGTTTTTTGTTCACTTTTCATAAACCAATTCTAGAATAAAGAACAGGTCCTTTCTATTTGTCTGCTAAATGCCTTAATAAATCACAAGAATGCACTGATAAATACAAAGCAAAACACTTTTGTAATTTTTTACCTCGAAATAAAATATGTTGCATCATGTTAACAATCTTAATAAATTAAAACCAATTCTTAAAATTTAAAAAACACCATCAAGAAAAGAGATTTAAAAAAAATAGAATAATTTTGAGAGCATTATTTTCACCAGAAAAGAATTTTTGTTTTTTTAACGAAGAGTCTTTGATTGAATCAAAAATTGAACCATCATTTGAATGTTTTTTTGTTTCTTTTTTATTGATTTTCTAGTTGCTCCTGATGCAATTCATAATTATGTTAAATCTTTCAAGCATCCGGGAAAACACGTGCATTTTGTTGCGCCAGAGTATGGTAAGTTTTTTTTATTTACACTGAGAAATTGTTAAGTGTTTAAATTTAAAGTGTTACTTCTAAAAAAAGGGACAAAGTTTGAAAGCTCAATTTAAATTTTTAGAATAAAACTAAAACTCAAAAGAAGTTTTTTTTATAATTTTTTAGTTTCATTATAATTCTTCATTATAATTTTTTTAAAACTCCTCTTCGCCTTACAGTGTTGACTCAACTGATGAAAAAAGCCATTGTACTAGGTTATTATCCAATCTATTAAGAAAATTCTTTGTCCTAATATTTGACAATTTTTTTATCCTTTGATAAAGTTGTTTCACATATTTTTGCTAGCCAATTATTCTTGTATACTTGCTGCTTTAAAATATCTCAAAAGTTTTCTTTTGTGCAACATTCCTGGTACATTTACAGTGTTATCATTTTTATGGATGAAATTTTTTTTTTGTTCAAGTAGTTAATCATACTTCTAGCATAATGAGCTCTTGCTTGATCAGGCTAAAATATGTAGTTATCTGCATGATATTACATTATAAATGACATCACTCTTTTTTTTGTATACATTTCTTTAAGTAGTTGCACTGATTCATTGAAATTCCCTTATTCAAAAAATAAGGTTTTGAAAAACTTTTTTCTGAGAAACATAGCCAAAGCATTATATGATCTTCAAACTTCTTTTTTTTGTGTGTTTTACATCTTCTGGTACTAGTGTAATATTAATTGTATAGAATTTGCTGTTTCCAATATTAATGCTATTCCTTAACATAAAAATAGATTCATTATCAATAATTCAGCTTAAGTTTTTGAAATTTTGATACAATCCTCCACATTTCTTCCTTGCTTCAGCTTTTGTTCCTCTGATCACATGGGAATTAAAATTTTTTGTCTTTTTCTTATACTTCGTGTTAAGTTTTTCGTTCTTCGTTTTTAAGTGTTTTGCATATTGCTGAGAACATTTGAATGATCAGGTTGCTTGCATTTTGTGAGACTTTGTTTGATTGATCAAGCATAACTTTTCATTTTTGCTTTCCTTTGGTATCTTTTATTTTCAGTTTTCTTCCACTTTTCTATCTGCCTTATCAATCCTTCTTTTTGATCCTAATCTATTTTCTACATGTTGAATTATTCTATAAATGGTGCTTTTTGACATCTTTTCTGCTTTGAAATGCAAAAATGAAGTTTTTTCTGGTTTCTCTAAATATAATTTGTACACACACTCTCGAAGTACTTCTTCCTTAGACTTAGCACATGTAATCTTTTTTTTTAATTACCTAGATTAAATGTGCTCTATTATACAATAACACGTAAGTGGTCAAGTGGTCATGAAGAATAATTAGGCCTCAAAATTTGTCTCATTTTTTAGTTCTAACCCTTTAGTATCAGCCATCCTATTAAACAATAAAAAGTTGAAATTGCTTGTTTTTGAAATTCAGAAAAGTGAAAAAAATTTTATATTTTTTTCATTTAGATGGGGAGTCTCTCTTCTCTGCTTTGTCATCAGATGATTTTGGAAGAGGTAAAATATAGGTAGAAATATGACATAAAAATGAACTTAATTTTAAATTTGATTTTTTCATTAATAAAAAGAATGTTACATTATTCTTTTTGTTCAGCCATTTTTAGGTGTTTTTTAAAAAAAAAAGTTAAAATAATTTCATAACAGTTTAAATTTAAAAAAGGTTCTTATTCAAAAGTTATCAAAATTAAAGGTTTATTCTTTCCTTAAACTTTTCAACATAATGCTAGTAAAAGGTCACATTCTCCATATCATCAGTTTTTTATAAGCAAAGATTTTTTTTTTTTTTTTTTGTATTATGTATATACACAAAGTACTATATTTGTATTATTATAAGTGATAGTTTTCTATTGTAAAAAATATTTGAACTTTTTCAAATTTTTTCAAATTATAAATATTTTTTACATTTTGGTATCACTCTTCTTCATTTTTCACTTTGATTTTCACTTTGATTTTCACTTTCACTTTGCTTGATTTTGTTTGATTTTTTTTTTTTTAAAGGTGTGTCACATCATCCAGTCAATTGTGCTGCCGATGTTTATTCTTTTGGTATTGTAGCACTTGAGGTGTGTTTTGAGATTTTGATGACTTTTAATAATTTCATTGATAATGATTATATGTAAAAGTACAGATAGCATTCTTATTTGCTCTGTATGAGTTGCCTACTGATTGCTCTTTATTGTTTGGCTATATTAATTTTGCAGATGGCTACATTACAATGGGTAGAAAGAACATGCACAGTAACACCGGAAATGATTAAATTAGCAATTGACAGTTTGGAAGATCCAAGTCAAAGGGTACAATATTTGTTTTGATTTCATTATGCAACTATCATGTAATCAGATTCTTTTTTGTGACAGCTTTTAAAAATCATCTTTCTGTATACTGAAAAATTCATGCTATAACTCACCTAAATCTCTAATGTTCAGATATTTGTCCCATATTTGAATTCTCCATCAACATGGCTTTTGAAAACTTAAACTTAGAAAAATGAGTAGAAAAACATTTACTTCCTTAATCTAGGTGCATATAACTCTCAAGTTGCAAAGGTTGCTTGTTCAGTTGAAATATTTGGTTGCTTGATAAGTTGGCTGAGAGATTCACAAAACATCTTATAAGTAAATTCTATTTTGAGAAATTTTTAGTTTCATTTTCAAACAAAATTTCACATGATTCAATAGGTTTAATTGAGAATATGGGATGTGTAAGGTTTTTTTTATTTGGTGAAAATGAGGGTTTCTGTTCACAGTATAAAATTTTGATGCTTGATAATCACAAGATTGAAAATCATATAAAAAAATTAGTTTTGATTGTAACAGGAATGAAAGAGAAATTGATGATTCCCTGTGCTCTTTTCCCTGATTAGTTTGTAAAGAAGTTTAGGAAAGCAAGGATTATTATGTTTTTTCTGTGACAGGTTTATAGGAAAATTTAGCATTTTTGTGTTTCACTTGTAATGCTTGTACATTTTCTTCATCCAGAGAATCCTGGTGCCAGAAGTGCAACATTTGCTTTAACATTTTAAAATAAACTGCTTTAGTAATAGAAAAGCAATATCTAAATGAGATTTCTTTAACTAAAGTGTCTTTGTGTAATAAATTTAGAGATCAATTGACTTTACAATAAATTTACATAATTAATGGTTAAAAATACAATCTTAGTAAAAGACAAACTACATGAAGTAGGTGCAGTCATGATTATTCCAATCACAGATTCAAATGAGTTTGACTGAGCAAGCCAGAGTGGAGAAAGCTGAATCGAAAAAGGAAAAAAGAAGTAGAGGTCAAAAATCTTTCCAACAAACAAACAAACAACAAAAAAAGAGCTTTGAAGATAAAACTAAATTTTTGTTTGATTTAAATTTTATCATTTTTACATTTTTATTTTAAGTTATTTGAAAATGAAGTGGAATGATCATAATTTCCCTTAGATCTTAGTTGTAAAACTATTTTTTTTCAGAGGTTTTATCTGAAACCTCTTTTTTTTAAAATTTTTGCAAAATTCTTGTGCAAGCCTCCCCCTGATGAAGAATGATCAAGTTTACTGCACAGTAAAATATAAATACAAAAAGTATGCAAAATAAAAGTATGAAATATTTTACAAATATAAAAAAAAAAATAAAAATATAAAAGTATAAAAGCACAACAAAATATAATGGGAGAAATGTTATGCAAAAGAATGCAATTTCTATTGGGGAAAATGAATTCAAAAGTATTTTTTTTTTGTAGTATTAAATCTTGATCTTTCATCAATCTTTCATGAGAGAGGATTAATTTATCTATTCTAATTAGGAGTTTATTGAGAAATGTCTTCAAAAGATTCCTGAAGATCGACCCACTGTTCAACAGCTTCTCATGCATCCAATACTTTTAGAGGTCTGTTTTTTTTTGTTTGTTTGTTTGTTTTTTCTTGTATTTTACTTTTAAATTTTTTTTTGTTTTTTTTTTTATTTACATTATTTAAGATTAATTTTCATCCTTCATATTTTTAATCAGGTATATTCGTTGAAGATTTTAGCCGCACATGCACTTTCTGAAATAGACTATCGTAAGCTTCATTTCTTTAAATTCGCTTAAAGGAGTATTTTAACTTATATATTAGGTTTATAAATATTTAAAATAAATGTCATAAATTGATAATAATAATATTTAGATAGTTGAATAAACTACTTTTCAGATTTCAATTTGATTTTATATTCAATCAGTGGCGTGGTTGTCAATATGATTCTTTTTATTAGATTTTATATTCAATCAGTGGCGTGGTTGTCTATATGAATCTTTTTTTTTTTTTGAGATTTCATTTTAAAACTTTATGCGATGCTTTTTAATATTTTGATAATTACTCTTGAAATGCTTTCATCGTTATTCTTAAAACGTTTACATAATTTTGTTTTTTAAATTGCAAATTTAGTGAAAAGTCTACGGGAAGTTGTAGGTAGAGATCCTGATAGGGTAATGGCTGAGATAGTGTCGTCTGGTAACCGTGCAAATGTTCAGTGGTTGTAAGTAGTTTTTCAAAAATCGGTATTGGCGACATTTTTTTTCCGATCGTCGTTATTTTTACGGTTGATCTTCTATTTCAACTGTCGTTGTTTTTACGGTTGTTATTAAATTAACGTTGGGTTTTTATTAAATTTTTGTTGTATTTTTTTTTATTTTTTAATTACTATTATTTTTTAATTACTATTATTTTTCTGTTGTAGATATTCAAAAGTTCAACCACTTGAATTTGAAAAATTTTTAGAAGAAATTAAGTAAGTTATTTTCGACCCTTTCGACTCTTCTTAGCAAAAAATATCTTTTTGCGATTATGTAAAAATGCTTTAAATGTAAATTCCCAAATTATTCAAAATTAAAAATGCCGATATAATTTTTAATTTGTTTGACGTTGGTCATCTTTCGTGATTTTCGTTTTTTTTAAAAAAAAGTCTTTTTTCCTAAATATTCTGTTGATTTGTTTTTGGTGTTTAAAGTTGTGTAAAAGGCGTAATGTCCTAATAAGAATGCGCGAAAAAAATATTTTAGTGGTTAAAATTAAATTTAACTTTTAGTCCACTTCTTGTCACAATCTGATGAAGGAACGTCAGGGCGTTTTTACATTTTTTTATACCGATGGCTAGACATTATCTGCTTGTCGTTTTTGCATTTTTGCGGTCGTCTCGTTTAAACACTTTAGACACTGAAAGAAAACATCTTGGATTCAATTTTATATCAAAAATATTATTTGAATAATTGTTTTTATGTCATTATGCTTTTTAAGTCCAACATGCTTCTCAAAATGAAACGAAATGATAAAATAGTAAAAAATATGAGCGGGAAAAATAGTTACTTTAAACATCTACTACGATTAACACCTGCGATCGTTGCACCGCAACAGGGAAGTCTTAGTTTCTTAGTACCCAGTAAACAGTAAAAATATTTAATTGGAGAGCGATTAGTTTATTTCCGTTTGAATTGCTACTTTAATCGGTCTGTAAAGTGCAGAGGTGTGAATCTATTAAGCTTGGCAAAACTATTAAATTGTTATTGTTCTGTGAATAAACCATATTCTGATATAGCGACACTTCCTGGGTTTGTAAATGATTGTTTTTTGTGTCGTCCTGATTCGCTTTTTTTTTTTCTTTTTCTTTGCATCGGTTTCTTTGTTTTTAATTAAAATTAACATCAGCCAATCACGTGGTTAGACTGATAGCACTATAAATTTGAGCGATATCGACAAGTACGATTATGCAAGGCTTGATCGAAATAAACGCTGTAATTTTAATAATGGCGCCGCATGAGAGCTTGCTTTATAATAATGCAGAAAGTGATTTTTGTTCCGAGCAAATGCTGTTTCTCAAACCTTCCACTTTAGAGTAGGTTTTTTGTTTTTTTTAGCTCGTTTGCGTTTTTTGTTTATTCCGTTTTAAAACAGTCAAAAAGTTCTTAAGATTTCTGAAATTTCTTAATTTATGAAAATTATTATAATTTATATATAAAAGAATTTCTGAAATTTCTTAATTTATGAAAATTCTTCGCGACGTTTTTCAGTAGTTGTACGGTTTAAAAAATTCGAATAAAATTTATGATTGGGTGATACCATAATTTATGATCGGTGTTTGCGACTATGAAATTATCGCTAATTACGTGAAAATTGTGTATTCTTACATTTTTGTTGCATATTTGATTATTCAATAAGAAATTATATTGTATAATTATATAATGTTCAATGTTTTAAAGCCAATAAAAATTTATTTTAATTTAGAACTGGTCTCTATCCTTTGACGGGCATGGAATCGAGCAAAAAGAAAACGGATTTAAGACCTCAATTAATCGCATCTCGTCCTAAATCTCCTGAAGACAATAATTGTAGTCAGGGAAGCGAGGATGAAGAAAGCAAACCGGAAACTAGATCGGTATTTGTTTGTACTTTAACTTTTTTTGTTGTTGTTGTTGTTGAAATCTTTCAATAAAAAGTTTATATTGTGCTTCTCTTTTTCACATAAAGATCATTCACATGTCCTGCGCTGTAAAACTGCAAGACGATGAAAAACATTTGACTTTGACGTTAAGGTTTGACGATAAAATGAATAGGCAATTATCATGTAAAGTGAGTCAGAACGAAACAAGCATGGATCTTGCTTGCGAACTTGTAAAATATGGGCTTATAAATGAGGTAAGATGAACGATTATTCGATTTTGTTGTGGTTACTATGATTGATTTTGATTGATTTCGATTTAATTCTGTCTTTTTATGCAGAGTGATTGCGACCAAGTTGCGAACAAAATCGAAGAATGTTTGCATCCTTTATCTTATGGAACAAAATAGGATAGTTATAATTGCATCATTTCGATTCGACGATGATCTTTGTACTTTTCTCGCCTTCGGATTGCCACCGGAGAAATGAGTTTTAAGATTAGTTACAAAAAAGGGGTTTATATTCAGATCAAATTAGTTTATTTATATTTTCTATTATTGCTACAAAATTTCCATTAATGGCTATTTTTATTTTTCTTCTGACATTTCTTTACTTTTGTTGGTCTCCAGAAAAATGGCAATCCATTTATTAATATCCCAAGCAATGGATACTTGTGTAGGTATAGATGTTATATTTGTAAATTTTAAATATGTAAATACGATAACGAAATGTAAATAATTAAATTAAGGATTTAAGATCTTTACTTTTTGATCATTTCATTACTGGATTTCTGTTCATTTTATTGCTTAAAAGTCAACACTTAACAATCAGCTGTTTGCATTGGAGTTGCTAATGAAGAACGGAGTTGATCGCCAGCTCTCGAATACAAACTGCACTTTCTTGTTTTGAAATTAACATATTTCATATTTAACATGAGGTCATAAATTAGGTAATAAGTCTTAGGTGAATTAGCAAATCTACTTGAAATTTGAATCAAAATTAGTGTCAAAAGCTGATAAACTCTTTAGACTTAAAAGGTCAGGCTCTTTGAAAGCAGATTCGATTATACTTTGCCTGTAAACCAACTCAAAATATCTCCAATAAGCAACAAGTTTAGTCACTGATAGATGATATTGAAAGTCACTCGTACGGCTGAATTGATACTATGTTTTCAACTAATCTATTTGACAGTGATGAAACAAGTCCAAGCTAAACGCTGAAATTGTATTAACTGTACATTTTGGTTGCGATTGCTTTCTTTTCAAACAGTCGTAACGTCGTGTTTGGTTACTTTGATGAATTAGTTTTAGTTACGTGTCAAATATTCGCCAATAAATCAAAACAAGAGACATTTCGAAATATTCTAAAAGGATTTAGTTTTTTTTATTTCGGAAAAAGTTAGGACCACGGTATGGTATTTTATTAAACTTTTTAAATTCACGCTTCAAAAAGACTGCTTCGTCCTGTTTTAAATTTGTTTGAATACTACACAAAATATAAAATTTGAAATATTTCTTAAAATTTTTTCATTTTTTTAAATTCATAAAAAATCTTCAGAGTGAAACATCTTCCCCATAAAAAATTCTACATTTTTTTATTATTATCATTATCATTATTAATAATCTGTTGAAATGAAACATGTGTTCAACTACTACAAACATGCAAATTTATTTCGTCTTTTGTCAACTCCAGTGCATAAATGGTGTGCCATTTATCCTTTCAGACTTTTATGTGGCCTAGCATGGACTTTTGAAAATGCTCCCACTACTTTAGCTTTTTTAAAATGCTCGGCCGCGTAGCTACTAATAAATTGTTTATTTTTTAGTGTTATTTATTTTCTTCTGCTCTTGAGTTCCAATGATGATAATATTGGGTATGCGGGGTATGAGACAGATCAATTTATTATAATGCCAGATCCCCTTTCTTTTTGTTTTGTAGATTTTTAAATGTGTAGCTGTGTTTTAAACAGTTTATTGTTAAGTAAAAGTATCAAAAAAAAAATTGCTGCATTGAAATAAAAAATATGAAGAGAAGGGCAGTCTTTTTATACCTAGGCTGTCAATTACGAGTTTTAAGTTATTGTTGTTGTTTTTTCTCTGTCGTTTTTGTTCGTAAAAATTATATGATCATCAAATAAAAACATATGATATATCAATACTAGCTTTTGAGTCAGAAAATTTAAAATGTAACTAATTCTTTGACATTCAAAAAACGTTTTTAAACCCTCAGCAGAACCTGATTTTTGCTTTTTTCTGTCATAAACGGAAACCTGAAAGAAAACTTTTTTGTTGCTCTTTTTCGTCCCTGGTTTACACTTTGATGTTTGCTTCAATTACGTCACTGAAAAAACCTGAGCGCGCCTTTAGTGACTTGAATAGCAAGTTGCATTTATGAATAGGTGTATAAAGTCTGCTATACTAAAAATTTCTTTCTTTTTAGAAACATGATAAATAAACGCTTTAAATTTTTATTTCAATAACACATTTTATTTGCATGTACAACTTGTCTGCGTTTTTATAAATTATACCGCAGCCTTAATTTAAAAATAATTTATACCGCAGTCTTAATTTCCGCCCAAATCAATTTTAACATTAGGAATTGTCTTTAAGCAAGCAGAATTCTTATTCAAAAACTGATTTGCAAACTGTTACATAAACTGTGCAAACTGTTCACATAAAAAAAAGATGAACATAAAACTATTAAAATAATAAAAATAACATTTCAATTGAAAAACATCATTTCTTCGCCACTTTTAGTTCAAATCTACTTGGTCTTTTGCGCGCCCCCTCCAGCTTCAGCCAGCTTTTTTTCTTCTGCCAACTTCTGTTTTTCACGCATAATGCCAGAATCCCTAAACCATGCAAAAACTCGATTTTACAATCACATTTTCCTTGTATAAATTAAGTATGGCCTACTATATTTATACTAGAACAAATCAAAATATTTTCCTTCAATTTCCAAACTTCAGTGCTGTTGAGGCAGAAGATTTTATTTTAAAATTTGGAAAAGTGTTGTTTTAAAAATTGGTAACTTTTCAACACTTGCACAAACAAGTCGATGAAATCTGTTTTTATTTACACATTTTTGAAATATAGGCAGTTTTAGTCCAATTTTTACAACTTTCAGTCTGCTGTTGCAGAAGAAGATACTATTTCAGAGTTTTAATATTTTCTGCACTGATAGGAGTTTGCTTTTTTATTGCAAAAAGATTTACGATACTTCAATTCAAGATGTTCAAGTTCAAGCTGACCTAGTTTACACGGCCAAACATTCTGCATTAAGAAAAAAAATCAAAGTCGATTTTAACATAAGGTTATATTTTATTACTTTAACAATAATGTAATATAGAATTAGGTTTTCAAAAAGGGAATTTATTTTGTGTTTGACAACTTTATGATGAATACAAAAAACTTTAAGGTAGCTGGTGTAATAAATTTTCATGTTGCAATTTCATAATGAAAACAACTTTTATTATGCCCTTATTATCTGGAAACTCTTATCACTTAAAAATTCTTTCAAGGGATGGACTGATAGCAACTTAAAATTCTCTATTAGATTATATTTACATAGTATTTTTAATGGTAACTATTCATGTGATAAAGAAAAACTGTTGCTTGCTTTAAACAAGATATATTAACATAATTTTATGTTTTATGCTTTCTTCTGATATTTTTTATTTTCTATTTTTAGGGCATTTATTGATTTGTTTCATCAAACTTGTGCAAATAATACTTATTATATGCCTACACAATTTATCTTGTTAGTTTTACTAATTATTTTATATTAATATTATTATATATTTAGTCATTATTATATATTTTACTAAGTATTACTTATCTCTAATTTATCTCGTTAATTAATTTTTAAATAATAAAGAATTGTATTAAATTCTTAGTTAAGAAAAACATCTTAAGGTACCTTTGCATTTTTGATCTTTTTTTTTTAAACTAGCCTTTAATTTTTTTTTTAAAAAAAAAGCAGAATGTCTGTACATACATACATAGATATATACATACATACATACACACATACATACATACATACATACATACATACATACATACATACATACATACATACATACATACATACATACATACATACATACATACATACATACATACATACATACATACATACAATTATATGCATACATACATACATATATACATACATACATACATACATACATACATACATACATACATAACATATGACCTAAGATATTCATAAATACCTCTCTTTCCTCTTTGGATAGTCTTTTGAACCCTCTGATTTTGCAAGTTCTTTTTGCTTCTTTAAATTCTTAGCACGAGCAAGATCTCTTTGGTTGCCTCCTAAAAAATGAACATTTTGTTGTAAGTCAAGATAAAACCAATTGAAATTCAAACTCAAATTTTTCCCTATAGCTTTTAATTGTCACCTTAATTAATCATGATAGGTTTTAAACTTATATGTCATATGAGCTTTGAGTTATCAGTTGCAAAATGTTAGATAATCGCATGTAAAGTAATGAGTATCACTTAGTATACTGTAACATTTGGAAACTAATAAAAAAAGGCTTCAAGCCTAAAAACGATTGAAGAACGAACTGAACATATTTTTTTTTAGGTAAGACTTTTATTACAATGGTGCTTAAATAAATTCTTTATGAAGAAAAAAATTGACTCAGTTTTAAGTAAAATATGTAGAGGAAAACTTTTAAAACATAATAAAACTTATTAAAAACATAAACTTTGTTTCACTCACTGGTCATTTATTTATAAAAACACTTGATATAAACAATACAGCACTGTGCCAAATTAATACTTTGATTCCACTTGAAAAGCTTCTGCCTATCTGAAGGTAGGATATTACACTTTTCAAACAATACGAATAAAGTTAAGAATTAAGTTTAAGATCATTAGATCGTGTTATTGCGCATAACTGCTTTACACAAGACTAGTTAGGCTATACTATATGTATGTTAAGAAACGTGCTTGCATGCTGATTGATTTTTTTGTTTTTTGTTTTTTTGCTTGCTTTCCTTTTAGTTATTACTTACTTGTCATTTTAAGCAATCGAAAGAGTGATAAGTTTTATTGATGCAACACCAGACGATTAGCAAAATTAAATTTCGGGCAGTAGCTTAAAAAAAAAAAACCACAGATGAATTTTAAAACCTTTAATCATAGTCATAAGAAATAGATAGTCTGGCCACTTGCGGTATTCCTTTGATCAACTCTTTGTTCGCATTTTTTTCGTGTCCAGTCCGCTTCAGAGTGCACAAAATTTGTTTTCATCGATTGTTTATCTACGAACTGCTTGTTTAAATTACATCTTTTTCATCCAATATTTTGAATGCCTGGTGCTAATTGTTCTATTTATGGATGCAGTACTTCTAGGAGGCATAAGGGAGTCTCAATATTTAAAGTTCCTGCTTCTAACGACAGTTTTAATACGTCTTGGAGGGAAAGTCTGATTGCCATTATTCTCAAAGATCGTTATGAAGATTTAAGTTTGAAGACTCAAATAGAAAATAAGCGTCTGTTTATTTGTGAAAAGCATTATCTTCCAGAAATGATACTTTATAATGATAAAAAAAAGACATTAAAACCTGGATCATTGCCGACTCTGTGCTTACCAAAAAAATCTTTCACACCATCAATTCCTATACAAAGAAAATCTGCCTCTGCCATCATTGCTAAAAAAGATGCTTTAACGACTTCAAATAATATTACTGCCTTTAAGCCTATATATAAATCATTTGAAGAGTTCTTAAATCGTATTAGCAAGTTAAAAATTAGTGACTGGACCATGAGTGTGAGTCCTGTTGTGGCAGAGTTTAAACTTTATGATACAATCCACACATGTCCTCGATATGAAATATATGTTGATGATAGTCTTGCTTTCACCATTCGTGTATATTCTTGGCTCATTCCAGATGATCATTTAATATATACAAAATACAGAAGATCTATGCGACATATTTCAGCATCTAATCTTTTATCTATTGTTACTTCTTTTAACCTTTGTTCTGGAATAACTGATGTCTTTGCATTAAAATCAAATCTTTATATTAAACATTGTATTTCAAAAAAATTTGATTTATTTTCATCTAGGAGTGAGTTTCCCTTAAACCAGACAGAGTATTTTCGATCTCAGTCATGTATTATGCTGATTGAGTGGATGTTATGCTGTTCACAATGTAAAAGTATTGAAAAAAGTGAAATTAAATGTTTGAAAAAAAGATTAGCTACTTCTAGTATCCCTGCTAAATTAAATGCACCAATTACATTTACATCTCCAGATCGTCTGAAGCTTACATTACAGAGTGTTCGTCTAGAAAATAAAGAATTAAAAAAAGAATTAGCTTTGATGAAGCAAGAGATTGAAAATTCATCACTAGCTATTAGTAAAAATATTGAAAGTGATTTAGTTCAAATAATGGCAGAAGCTGATAAAAGTCAGATTTCTCCATTTATGAACCTGTTTTGGGAGGAGCAGCAAAAATATTTAAAATGCTCAAAGCAAGGGATTCGTTATCATCCAGCAATAATACGTTACTGTTTGGGATTAGCTGCAAAATCACCAGCTGCTTATGAAGCAATAAGGTTAAATGAGAAAACTCATTCTGGTTTTTTAATTTTACCAAGTCGTAGGCGATTGCGTGACTATAAAAACTATGTAAAGCCCAAGTTGGGATTCAATAAAAACATAATAGAAGAATTAAAAGATAAAGTCATTAATTTTTCAGTTCAAGAGAAATTTATAGTCCTAGTTCTTGATGAAATGAAAATTCAAGAAAATCTTGTTTGGGACAAACATTCTGGAGAATTAATTGGTTATGTTGATTTGGGTGATCCTAGTGTTAATTTTGCAACGTTACAACAAGCTGATAAGCTTGCTTCTCATGTTTTAGTTTTTTTAATTAGAAGTATTGTAAATCCTTTTAAATACAGTTTTGCAAATTTTGCTACTACAAATATTACATCAGTGCAATTATTTTCTCTATTTTGGAAAGCTGTAGGAATTTTAGAAATCTCTGTTGGTTTAAAAGTAGTTGCTGTTACTTGTGATGGAGCATCATCGAATAGAAAATTTTTTAAAATGCATTTTAATCTGACTGAAGAAGAAGATATTAATGGTAATGTTGATGTGACTTACCGCACTGATAATCTATTTGCTGATGATGATGATAAAAGATTTATATATTTTATTTCTGATGTTCCTCATTTAATTAAAACAGCAAGGAACAACCTTTACCATTCTGGAGCTGGTAAAAGCAATCGTTATATGTGGAATCAGGGTCAACATATTTTATGGTCCCATATTTCTGATTTATTTTATGAAGATTTAAAATGTCAACTACATGCATGTCCAAAGCTAACTGTTGAGCACATTAAAATAACTCCATTTTCAGCTATGAATGTTCGTTTAGCTGCACAAGTTTTAAGTGATTCATGTAGTACTGCATTAAAAATCTATGCACCATCAGATACAGCTGGGACAGCACAATTTTGCAAATATTTTAATGATTTTTTTGATTGCTTAAATGTTCGGAATACAAATGATTGTATATTAAAATGCAACTCTTTTTTGAAACCATTTTCTGACACAAATGATGTTCGATTTACATGGCTTAGAGAAACATTTTTAAAGTATCTTTCTGATTGGCTTTTTTCTATTGAATCAAGATCTGGAAATTTTTCAAAAAGTGAGAGAAGTAATATGTTTATTACTTGGCAAACTCATGAAGGTTTAAAAATCACAGTTAATTCTGTTATTGAACTTGTCAAATTTTTAATTAACAACAATGTAAGTTATGTATTAACTGAAAGGTTTTGTCAGGATCCTTTAGAAAATTACTTTGGACAACAACGGTCAATTGGTAGAAGAAAAGATAATCCTTCCTTGTTTGATTTTGGTTTCAATGATAATACCATTCGAAATCAACTTATATTTCACCCAATTGCAGGTAACTGTCAAAATGTCAATGAATCAAACAAAATATCAAGGGAGAGTACAACACGTATACCACGCAGAAAATGGACCAACTCTGAAAAATGTATTAATATGAAAAGTTGACTTTTCAAGTGATTCAATAAAAATTTCCCTTATGTCTCCTTGTACTGCTGAAAACAAAGAAAAAGAACATACATAAAAACGGCTATTTTCATAGCCACAAATCTTATTAAAAATGTTAAATGGCATAAAATATTGATTAGTTACATTAGAATTTTTTTTATATTTGTAATAAACTAAATTTCAGTTAATTTTGTAGACATTTCCTTACATTTACTTTTGTTACAATATAAACAGGCACCTATTATTCTTTTTATAAAACCTCCACAGGTATCCACTTCCCCCAAAAAAACTAGTGATTTCACAGGCAGATCTAAGTTAAGATTAGTTGATGTATGCATATATATATATATATATATATATATATATATATATATATATATATATATATATATATATATATATATATATATATATATATATATATATATATATATATTAGGGGTAGAATTGATCTTTGAGTTGTTTTTGATCTATGAGTTATTAGTTGTTTATTATAAATATAAAACTAGTGTGCATAGTTAATTTTGGACTTCATTTTTAACTATTCTTTGTTTTCTTTTAGATAAGGGAGGGTCTCTTACCTAGCTTTTATTTCTATAAACAAATAACAAAAATTTTAAAAACTAATCTTTTTAATGACAAATAGTTGCTAAAGTTACTATGCCAAGCATGCTTTCATGAGATTTGTGGCTATGAAAATAACCGTTTTTAAGTGTAATATTCTACTAAACTTCTATAATCCAATTGATGTTTTTTTCATTTTTGAGCGGAGGGATTTTGACTTTGTTTGATTCTCTTTGATTTTGTGGATACTTAGTTTTTCTTTTGCATACGAAAAAGATCTTACTCTGACATAAAGTGTAATCAGATGATAAAATAAGTTTAAAGACAGTTCTTTGGAAACTCGATTTGTGCAAAGACCACGAAGTTCAGATATGTTAGCCAAAACTCCACTGTTTTTTAAGGTTTCAGCTACAATTAACTCTGAATCAATTTTTTTTACAAAACTTTTACTTTGATGGCGAAAGAGAAACTCAACTTTTGTAAAAATTTCTAAAACTGGAGGAGACACTTTCCACAAACCACCACGATTTTTAGCATTCACAAATTTATCATAAGCTTCAGTGCATGTTTCTGGACTCTCAAATAATTGTTCTGTTTTACCAGCATTAAGAAGTGAAAGGCAGTCTGTGCTTAACTTTTGCTGCCATAATCGAGAACTGCGAATTCTGCAATAAAATGTGCTAAATACATAACCACTTAGATAAAAGATAATTTCTTTGTCTCTATCAGAAAATTCAACAGGTGATAAACCATTTAAATTTAAAAAAGAAGTATTGTAAAGTGAGTTTGTAAGAAATGCTAAAACATGATTGCATAGTTCATAGCCAAGAAGTCTAGTCGATTTTTTAGTCAGATTGCTAAATAAAATTCCTTGATTAACAGTTTTGTAAAATTTAGGATAAAATCTTTCAGCATCACCATCAGCTTTAAAACCAGCTATTACTGTCTCTAATAGAGATAGAGTTTGTTGTGAAGTATCTAAAATTATTGCATGATTAATCCTTAACTCATCTCTATACAAATCAGGATAGCATTCATCGTTGATTAAGGTAGTAATACTTTTATCAAGCAGATTTTTAAATTCATCAAGAAGAATAGGTGGTTTAGGACTTTGTATCGTTAAATCTAAAGGAATACTTTGATGCTTTGAATTTGTATGCCTTGTAAGTCCTCTTTGAGATATGCACTTCTTAGAACAAATTGTGCAAGAAAATGTGCAATCAACTTGTTCACTAGATAACTCCAACACCAAAGCATCTAAATCTTTAACAAAATTTTCGTCTTCAAAAAGAATATCATTCTCCAAAGAAAAAAATAATGCTTCTTTATCAAATTCACCATAGAGTTCTTTCTGCGTTTCCATTTTTTGTGCACTCAGTTCCTGGCCGCCCGACAAATTTCAAATGTTTCGTATGATTATAAGAAAAATCCAGATATTACGGCCCAAGTGACCAGACTATCTATTTCTTATGACTATGCTTTAATGTTGCCTTATGAGAAGTACTTTGAGTATCTAAATTTTTCTAAATGTCTTCGTGAGGCCAATGACTTGCGCCAAAATAAATACACACGGTTTGTAAATTTGGAACCCTAATATCTATAAAACATGCTATAAGAACCTTTTTGAGTGGTGATTGTATACAGCAATAGGAGTCCATACATGTAGTTTTAAAATCCTGCATTAAAATCCAAAAGACTTATTTAGACTCATAGCTATTAACTTTGAATTGTAAAGTAAAGCTGGCTATTTCAACTGACATACTCGCTTCTTAGAAAAAGTATAAAGCCCAATGTTCTGTTGAATTTGTACCACGCTGTGTATAGAGAGGGGTTCTTTGAAGAACTATTGTGTTGCTAAGTATCCTATCATGAAAAAACTGTTGAAGCCATTTTTTTATTTTTTAAATCAAAAACAAACAAAAAATTATTAAATAGCTGTTATTAAAAAAAACCTCTTCTTATCGGCAAAAGTTTTCCACTTCATTGATTCTAACTCTCTTTAAAAGCAAAAACTGATGATGCCACTTATTTAGCTCCAATAGAATCAGCCCCAGCCAAGTTTCTGAAATTTTCATGTCTAGTTCCAGGTGTACAATAGTGAGCATGTCAACGATGAAGGATTGACAAGCATTTTGTAAAAGGTTTTTCTGAAACTTGACCTATTGTAGTGCTTGTGCTATTGTAATGCTTTGGGTGTGGGAGCTGTTACCTTGCAAAGTTACTTTTCTTTTCTTTTAAATTTGCAATTGATGATGCAGTTGAAGATGCAATTGAAGGTTTGATTAAAATTGCAGCATTTTTGTAGAGTTTTAAGTTGATTTTGTTGGCATTTTTTGATCCAAGTTGTAAATTTTACCTTAAATGAAACGCTATTACTTTTTCCTGAAAAAAAAAGTTATGAAACCGCACAACATTCTCTCCAAACGGAATTAATGAGGTCAAATTTTTTGTAAAAATTCATTACACAATAAATTTTTAACGCTTTTTAATCACAACATTTAACGCTTACAAGTAATGGGACGAGGAAACTTGGATCAGCTAAATCAAATCAGCCCAATTTGATTAGTAGAGCCAAGTTTTCAATGAAATATTGCTCAAGGTGGGCTATAGTTTGATAATTACTTCACAGTAACCAGTGTTAGTTGTTCAGCATCAGCAATCTCAGTGATGTTTTCCAGACATCTAAAGAGCTAACAAACTCTACCATTTTAAAATTAGGAATAGATGGAGGGAGCTTCTTAAAGGTATAAACAAGCTTTAAGAGAAAATTTTGTGTTAGCTCTTGGTTTCATTTTCAAGTGTTAATTATTAAATTTACATATAAAAAAACTCACTCTCAAACCATTTTCACTCTCAAACCATTTGAAGATGTTGTCAAAACATGTTTTGTTTTGAAGATGTTGTCAAAGCATGTTTTGGCAAGAGTTTGGACTCTGAATTTAAAGCCGAGATTTGAAAGTTCAAACAAAGTTTTGTTAGCCTTCAAGATTTAGCCACACCAAAGGTCCAATCAGTATTTCATTACATCCCTCAATTTATCAAAATGAAGAAAACAGGCTTGATCTCCATTGAACAGGCTACTGAGCTCTTCATTCCAATATCAAGGGATATATAGGGAAAAGGCGGTTCTGGCGCATTGACCCTTCCCATACTTAAGGATGCATAAAAAATGGTGAACACTTCATATCATGTTCTTGGACAAAACCAATACTTAAGAGTCGTCTTTAAAAATCAAGAAGAAGTATAAAAATAATTATGTTATTTCTATACCAGTTCTTCAAGATGCCTGTTCTTCGCTTGGTTTATTGCCTTGTTTTGTAATGTCCGATAGCCAAGGTGTGAATTCCGTCTTCTAAGATGAATCTTTTGTCGTCGTTAGCGCTGAGTGCGACTTTGTTGATTTCTTCGGTGTAGACATCGTGATGACGTGATCGGAAGACGTTCATGGTGGTGAGTTTTTCTTGTTTAGTCATTAAGCAGTCACCACAAGGTATTGATAACTTCTTGAAAGTCAAGACCTTCATTCAATTTTTTCAAGACGTAAAGACACAAATGGCCACAATAAGAAGTGTTACCAAATTGCACTCTTTCACTGTTATAATAAACCGGGCTTTTCAAGTAGTCGACCAGCTCTACAAGAGGAGGCTGAGCATAAGAGTCAAAACTATACTTTTTATCCCCGTCTTTATACCAACAGACCCAATGAAATCCATCTGTGCTAGAATCTCCTGTGTTGACAATTCCACATTCTTTTTTTCTTGTCTTTTTCGGTAACTCATCCCTAACAAACACACCTTGAAAGTTTTTTAATTTTAACTGTTTAGCAACCTTTATCAACTGAAAGTTAGTCAAAGCTTTATTAGGTAAAACAATTCCTTCTACGTCAATCCATTGAAAGTCGATCATTTTTTTAATTTCTTAAAAAGTTTATCCGAATTTTTTAACAAGCGATTTTCATAGAATAGCACCTAAAAAAGGAATGCTTGAAAAGGGTGAGTTTGGACCGAGTAATAATCCAGCTCCAACAGATTGATAACCTTTTCCAGTTTTAATGAAGAGTCCATCACCGTGAACATTTTTAGTCCATGGGGTGATAAACAATCCATCTCCACCTAAAGTTTTTATCTTCATTCCTTTTCCATTTTTGCTCAGGTAAAAAAGACCTCGCCCAGCGATTCCATCCACCATGGCAGAACCAGCAGAAGAACCTACACCTGCTAACAATCCAGTGGCTAGAGCAGGGACTACTTTTGTGGCAAGAGTGCTGCCTATCATACCTAGTAACGGTAAAAGAGCTCCGATGAAACCTCCTTCTATTTTCGAGTTGTATGCAATTTGTCTTTTGCTCAATTTAAGAGTGACTCCTTTACCAGTTTCATACGCTTTTTTAATTTTGTTCAATTGCACATTAGTGATAGCTAGAACATGTTTACCGTTCAAGTCTTGATGAGAAAGCTTAATGCTAGTATCGGTTTTGTCTTGAATGGCTTTTTTAATTTTATCAGATTGGCTCTGCGAGATATTAACTTTGATATTTTGATAATTGCTCATTTTTTATGTATTAAAAATTATTTATTTCACTTCTCGAATATGATATCGTATTGTAATATCCTCTCCACGAAAATCAACCAAATCTCCATTCTGATCAATGATGCGAGTAACCATTGTTGAAATTTCAAACAGTTTAACAGGAAGATAAATTAAATGCATTGGTCTCTCGATGATTTTAAAACCTGGACTAACATTTGGATAAAACGAGTAAATGCAATTTAATTGGGTTCCATTAATATAGGATGATCCGATAACGTTGTTAACGATTCTGATGGTGTTAATGCTTGAAATTCTAACGATATGATCCGACTCGTATTCGGAATTGGAATTTAATTTTCTTTTAGTAAACCCTAAAACTGAAGAGATGCTATTCTCCACGTTAAAGTCAATCAAATAATTCAAACCAAGTTTAATGGTTGATTTTAAAGTATTAAGATTGATTCCAATTTGAAGGTTGTTTGGAGAGTAATTAATTTTATTTGCAATAATATAACTTCCACGTTGAGCTGTTTTTATTGTGTTTAAAATAGACTTTTGCAAATACTCATTGATGTCTTTAATGTCATAGCTTCCTGATGGAATGATAATGTTCTCCCAATGAGCTCCATTGTTCATGCTGTATTTGAAAGAATTGTTTTTACTGCTTACATTTGGAATGCTGTTGTAAGTCTCAAGACCGAGAAAAGCCATTTCATAACTTTTTCCTTCGTCAAAAACGATTTTATCCAAAAAATCAGTGGTGATAACACTTGATTTTCCATCTACATCGATGATTATACCTGACATTTTTTAAATAAGAATTATTTTTTAAATTGTTTTAGAAAAATAAAAAATCGTCAAATCCGCTTCGGTACTTTCCCTCGTTCTTTTTAGAAGAGAGATCGATGACGGCAAATCCGTGAGGTTCATTCCAGCAATGATTGCAAAAGGTTTTAAATTCTTCTATTTTCATATCGCACGAAACGTGGTCTTGATAAATGTGATTAACACTTTTTTGGTCTTGTTTAAAGAGGCAAATAAAGTTGGCATTTTCTCGGATGGTATGTCTTGGAATCTCAAAATAGTTTTGAGCGAGATAAAAGCAGTCGACGTTAGAGTGTCTTCCTCGGATGTAATATTTTTCGCACTTGTTTTGATTGGTCAATTGCAAATCGTCAAAGATCATCAAACTGTTTTTGGTAGAGTCTAAGGATTCAGGTTCAGGTACATCGTCAGCAGTTTCAAAGAATTGACACTCCATATCATCATTGTCGGAATATTTTTTTGAAAGATCGTTAATAACATCTTCATGGATTAAATTCAATTTTTCCATTTCGTCTTGTACATCATCCGTTAACAAATCAACAATATCCTTTTTAGGAAGTTTATTTTCGAAGGATCTTTTGAGTATTTTGTATTCGGGTTGGAAAAGGGATTTTCCAAACACTTGCAAGCGGTTATAATCGAGCCATCCAGGTCTGAGCAGTAAATTGAGCAGCAACGTTGTTTTTCCGTATCCAGACTTTCCAACGATGATTCCTCGAATGCTTCTCGGTAAAAGCTTGCTGTTGTTTCTTTTGGTTTTTCCAATTTTACACGACAATTTCATCACTTCCATTTTTATATAAACTTTTTTTATATATGTTAAAATGTACTGTGTTAAGTGTAAAAGAGAGACTGAAACCATTCACTTGAAAAACGAAATCACAAAAAACAACAGACATATGTTGAAAGGAACATGCGACTCTTGCGGGACAACCAAATGCAAGTTTGTTTCTTCTCATGGATCATCTTCAGCAACAAAAGGATTTGGTGTGAGCGATTTGAAATGGACGGATCAACTTGCAAACGAGCTTCATAAACCAGTCATTCATCATTTTAAAAGAAGAAAAGTGTTTGTGAATGACATTGATGAAATATGGGCTGCAGATTTGGTTGACATGCAGTCGTTTTCAAAATTCAACAACGGCGTAAAATACTTGCTCATGGTGATCGATGTGTTTTCAAAGTATGGATGGATTGTTCCGTTAAAAAGCAAAACAGGTCTTGAAGTGGCTTAAGCGCTGAAAAAGATTTTCACAGAAAGAAAATGCATTAAATTGTGGGTGGATAAAGGAAAAGAGTTTTACAACAGACATGTGAGAGCGTTGGATGTTCAATTGTATTCTACTGAAAACGAGGAAAAAAATTGTGTTGTCGAGCGATGGAATAGAACAATGAAAGAGAAAATGTTTAAATATTTTTCAGCTAACAACACCAATAAATACATTGACGTATTGGATGAGATGGTGAAAAATTACAACAACACAAAGCACTCTTCTATCAAAATGACTCCAGTTGAAGCCAGCGATGAAAAGAATAAATATAAGGTTTGGTGGAGTCTGAATGGTAAACAAAAAGAAAGAAAAGATCCAAAATTCTTAATGGGTGACAAAGTGCGGATCGTAAAAAAGAAGTCTCATTTTGAAAAGGGCTATACGCCGAGATGGACTGAAGAGGTTTTTACCGTGTCAAAAGTTCAGTATACGAATCCGCCCACGTATAAAATCTCTGACGCTAACGGTGAAGAAATTCAAGGCACCTTTTACGAACAGGAGATGCAAAAGACGCATCAAGACATATTCAGAATTGAAAAAGTCATTCGCAAAACCAAGAGCAAGTCGTTAGTCAAATGGTTGGGATATCCAGACTCGTTTAATTCATGGGTAGATAATAATGAATTGTTAAGTTTGCAAAAATGATCTAAAAATTTATTTTTAATATGTAAAATGCATGCTCCTCACAAGTTTTTTAGAAATGTTGCCTCAGCAGAAGTTCACAGTTTGGATTTGCAATTAAAAATTTTGGAAGAGAGAGTTAGAGAGTTGGAGGAAAGAAGACCAAACAACATTATTGTGTGTACGAAAACGTTAGATCATCCACCTTATTTCAACGTTAACGAACAATATGAGATTTTTGCCCAGAAAGACATTAAATTTGCTGCTCTCTCACATACAATGATAGCTTTATCCATTGGGCTGAATTTGGAGAAAGGTGTTGCAGTGATAACATTAATGAATAAAATTACTGATCAATTGAATTATAGAAAAAACGAAGTTATTATTTCAGAGTCTGTAGATGATGTTATTATGGACGTGAATAGTAACAGCAAACAGGACGTGATTGTTAAAAAAGGAGAAAAACTTTGTAAGATTAGTTACATTGATTTAAAATATTTTTTTTCTTAATAAAAATGGAAATATTGAATGAAAAACTTTATCCAGTTCTTCCAACAGCTCCTGCAGATGAAGGACATGTTTACCGCCTTCAAAAAATAAGTGAAATCCAAAAAGAGATAGAGAGTGAAAAAGCAAAGCGAGTTCATCTGAGCAAAAAGTATCATCGCGTGTTTAGAATCATTTCTAATGTGGATAATACAATGCAAGCCTTATGCATTGCTTTAGGTGTGACTGGAATTGGTCTTTTATCAACCATTATTGCCAGTCCTGCAGCGATTGCATGTGAAGGTGTGGCTATTGGCATGGGTTTTTTATCCATTGTAGGAGGGCAAGTGAATAAAAAGATGGCATTGAAAGCGGAAAAACATGAAAAGATAAAAGTGTTGGCCGAGTCGAAATTAAACACGATCAGCGAGCACATTTCCAAAGCGTTGATTGACGGGAAAATAAGCGATTCAGAGTTTCAATTGATTCTTGGTGAGCTTCAAAAATTTAAATCCTTGATGGAGGAAATACGAGTCAAAGCCAAAAACGGAATAGATGAAGTTACTAAAGAAAACTTGATCCAAAAAGGTCGAGAAGACGCGATTCAAACGTTTAACAATTTGTTTAAAAAAGGATCAACATAATCGTAAAACCAATTTATGTTTTTTTTCCACGTATTTTAAAAAGATGTTTTTTTTAAAAATACAAGACCTGAATAAAAGGGATGAAATTGTGAAACAAATTAATGACAGAAGAAAGAGAATTTATCAGAACAGCATCAACGACAACATTTCAGATGTTAATTTTCAAGCTGATTTGAGCAAGCTGTTCAAGCCGATCATCGAGAGCAATGAAAAGATGATCAAGAGCCTGTCAGTCGATCAAAAAAAGAAAAGGCCTTTCGAAGTGAACAAAGTTGGAGATAAAATGTATATTGGAAAAATGGAGGTTGAAATAGATGGAGATGATATCATTGTCGGTGGTGAAAGGTATGAAGGGACAAAAGGTCTTTGGGAGCTGATGAGTGAATTAACAATACCAAAGAGCTATACCGATGAAGATTTGCAAAATTATGAAAAAATTTTAATGGATAGTGATGCTATAAGATCTGATTCGCAACCGCATAAACCGAAATCATCAAGAAGACCAAAGTATCAGCAACTTATTGCTCCTATTTGGGAAAAAATGATGCGTATTGAAAAGGGTAAAAAAGGTAGTGGTGTCATTATTCTTCCAAGCGATCCTAATGCGTTGGTGGAAAAGCTTGAATTGAGTATAGCTGCATGGCATGCTGGGAATAAAGAGTCAAGAAATGTGGCTGTTGCTATTTGCGATGAGCTGTTGAGACAAGGAGAGATTAATAAAGAGGAATATAAATCGTTAATGAGGACTATTGATTAAATTATTTTAAAAAAGTGTTTTATTTAAAAAATGCACATTGTGAACAAAAGAAGATATGTGAAAAAGAACGTTGTTGGTGGAGGTGGTATTGTAGACATGATTAAAAATTTCATAAAAAGAGCAGCTGCGTCAAGTGTGTCAAAAGCAACAGTGAATTTGCTTAAAAATGCTGCAACAAGTAAAATTGGACAAGAAGCGATTACAGCTGCAAAATCTGCTGGGACAGAGTTAGCCCTTTCAGCCATTTCCGCTGCTAAAGACGTGGCTATTGATAAAGGTAAAAAGACCATTGAGAAATTAAAGACTGGTTCATCTATTCAAAGTAAGAAAATGTCTAAAAAGAACGCGATTCGAATTCAAGACCTGGTGAAAATGGGACAGGGCATGAAAATAGTATGAAGATAGCATTCTGTTGCGATGGCTTGTTATAAACTTGCGATTTCTTGCGATGAGAGACATTGAAATGAATTAAATAATTTTTTTTATTATATAAAAAATGATAAGTACTGAGCGATTAAGAGTTACTGAGAACCCAGAGTATGATATTGGTATTGAAAAAGTTGATTTTTTTGAGTACCTTCCAACCAATCTCGATTTAAATTCTTCAGGCACGATTACTTTTGAGATTGACTGCCAATCGATTCAAACAGTACCATCAGAGGCTTACATTCTTATTGAAGGAGTGTTGAAAAAGAGCGATGGAACCTTTTATGATGCTAAAGACAACATTGCACTGGTGAACAACGCTTTGATGTATTTGTTTAATGATGTGACTTATGACTTGTCGGGAGAGCAAGTGGAAAGAGTGATGTATCCAGGTCCAGCCACCACCATACTTGGATTGATGAAATATCCTTATGGATTTCAGTTTGCTGATGGATTAAAACAGATGTGGTATATGGATACGTCAAATCTTGTTGGAAATTCAGGATTCAATGTTAGACGAGACCACTTGTTTGCAGACACTACATCCGTTGGAGCTTTTTCGTTTAAAATTCCGTTGAAACACATTTTTGGATTTTGCGAAACCTATGACAAAGTTGTTTACGGGTTTAGACATACCATCACCTTTACAAAGAAAGAATGCGATGATGCAATTTATAGAGCGGAAAGTGTTAGTGCAGGAATGATCAACCTTAAAAAATTCAGACTTTATATGCCTCGCGTTGAATTGGATATTTCGAAAAAGACTGATTTCATGAATTTAATGGCTCAAAAAATCCCCATTCAAGTGGCTTATAAATCAAACAAATGTGAAAGACAGCTTATTCCAGCCGGGCAAACAGAATTTACCTGGTCGCTTGGAAGAGTCACTGACAAAAGCATTCCAAGATTTATCTTGTTCGGACTTCAGACAAACAGAAATTCCAGTCAAACAGTTAATCCGTCACTATTCGACCATTGTGATGTTAGCAATTTTTACGTGACTGTTAATGGAATAAAGTATCCAAATTACAATTACGACTTGAATTTTGGAGAAAAGAGAGTGGTTATGACTTATTCAGATGCGTTCTCTTTTGATGAAAAATATTACGGCACAAATGATCTTGTTTGTCAATCAGGGTTAACCTTGCTTGAATATATAAAACTATATCCGTTGTTCTTTGTGGGTATCAGCAAGCAAAAAGAAAGAGTGGCGTTGGAAACAGCTGAATTAGTGGTTAACCTTAAATTTCGAACTTCAACTATTGCAAATACAGTTATTTTTGCAGTGGTTATTTCTGACAAACTGCTTAAATTTGTTTCAGATGGAACCAACATGACTGCTGTTTATTAAGATGTCTTTTCAGAAAAAATTGAATTGACTTAAAAAAAAATCTTGTTATAATAAAATGAGATATACAACATCGTATTTGAAAAATTTGTTGAATAAAAACGGCGTTAGTAAAACAGCAGATGATTTAATAACGTTGATGATGCTTGCGGTTGAAAATAATTTGATCAGTAAAGATGAGATTTTAGAAAGAGCAAAAGAAAAAAAAGTAAAACCTCCTCCAAAAGAAAAAAAACCTGTTGATCCAAAATGGGAATGGCTTAGCTTTGTTAAGAAAAAACCCATCACTGTGAGAATAACCAACATTGAAACGGGCGAGGTGGTAGAATACAAGTCTCTTTACAAAGCGATGGCAGGAACTGGACGTGGATGGAGATATTTAGAGCGTCGAGATGGAAAGGTGGATAATGGAATCAAGATTGAATTTTTAAATTCTGAAAAGCTTGAAAAACGTAAAAAGCAGCAAAATTGATTTTTTAACTTTTGTCATGTTAAAAAATTGACTTAAATAAAATTCTTGGCATAAATAAAAAGATGGAAAGCATGCAAAAGGATGATCTTTTAAATGCTCTTGATGATAGCTTTGAGTCAACTTCTGATACGGCTAAATCAAAAAGTTTGCTTAAATTTCTAAAAAACATAAGAAAACTTCCAAAGGAACATCGAATCATTTTCAAAGAAATGGTTGAAGTAGCACCTTTTGAAGAAGTGATCAGAAATATAAAAGAAGACATTGATCTGCGTAATAAATTCCTGATAGGAACAAATTGGAAACTAAATGCTAGCGGACGTAATAATTGTCGTAAAATCACTGAACATATTAGAGAGATTAAAAATATGTATTCACGTCTTTCTAAATAATTTTTTAATTCTTTTCGCGGGGAATTAAAAAACGGTAAAAACTTTTCGAAGAAGAAAATATGTTGAAAGTGTGCCAAGATTTAAAAAAATTGAATTGACTTAAAGAAAATCTTAGTATAATAAAAATGAGTATCTATTCTTCAAAACCAGAATTAATTGCTAAAGAGCGAAAACTTGAATGCATCGAAAAAAATTTTCTTTCCATTAATAAAATGGGTGATAAAACTGATGCTAAAAAGCAAAAAGCAAAAACTACCGCCAAAGAGCGAAAAATTGAAAGCAGCTTAAACAAAAATCTTTCCGTAATAAAAATGGAAAGTAAAACTGTTAAAGATCGAAAAGTATCAATGGCATCATTAAGAAGGGATGCTAAAGAAAGAGAGATAAAAGGATATACCAGAATGACTAGGGAAGAGCTTGTTGAGGCTGTTAAAACAACAAGACCCATCATTGGGTATGGTCCTGCTCCTCGTAGACGAACGACTGAGGCGAGACCTTTGCCTTTTAATGATAGTCCTACAGTGGTTAGGTTTGTTCAACCACCTGTAAAAGTTTCTGTAAAACCGACAAAAGTTTCAATAAAGCCGACAAAAGTGCAGTTTGTTGTCAAACCTTCCGCAGCGATAAAACCACCCATCGCTCCGAAACCTGTCATTGCTCTTAAACCATTGTTCATTCCACCAAGACCTGTGGTAAAACCTCCTATTGCTCCGAAACCAATTCATTTGCAAAATCCTAATATTCAAAGACCTGTCATCGCTTCAAATCACATCCTTGATGAGCAGGTTTTAGATTCATCGCCTGTCATGACACCAAAACCAGTCATTCCAACGAAACCTTCATTATTTTCAAGTCTGACGGCAGCTGTAAAAAGTGTGACGTCATATGTTGCAAATAAGTATAATGATATTAAAGAATGGATAAATCCTTACGTTCCTGAAGTAGTCAAGGAGAATGTAAACGAATCAGTGAAACAAATCGATGAAAAGATACAGTCTATCAAATCACTTGTATTAAAAACAGTGTATAAACCTCTCGCGCCAAAACCATTTACAGTAAAGTTTAAAATGACTGAACATTCTGCAGAGCGTGCTGCTAGACTATTTTCTTACACACCTTCTTCTCGATACCAAGACATTGTTCCTTTTTTAAACTTGGTGAGAGAGTCGGTCATTCAAACCATAGCAGGAGAAAGAAACACAAAGGTAAGAATTGTTTTAATCTGTGAAATGACTCGCGTAAGCATCTTAACAGGTGAAGAGACTACTCAGATGGCTCACTTTTCATCCAACTTGAAAATTATATTGGAGGGTACAGATGTAAGAACGGTTGTGAGTCAAATGGAAGAAAAAATCTTGGAGCGAAGCGCTAATTACAACAAGATGGGATCCAATTGCGTCTTGTCGAAGATTTTAAGAATGGATATCAGATTTATCGATTATGAACCTTTCAAGGGTTCTTCCTACATGGAGCTGTCTAAAGAGCTAAAAGATAAAAAGGCGATCATCAACATGGTAAACAAGGACAACCAATGCTTTAAATGGTCTGTCACCAGGGCGCTGAATCTTAAAAATAGAGACAATGAAAGAATTGACAATGATCTTATTTTAAAATCAGAAGAGTTGAATTGGGAAGGAATGGAGTTTCCTTTAAAGGTGACTCAAGTCGAAAAGTTTGAGAAAAATAATCCTGACATCAGAGTGAACGTCTTTCACTACGAAATGAATAAACCTCAACCTATGCAAATATCCAAATTTCATGATCGAAAGCACTGTGTTGATTTGTTGTATATTTCAAACGAAGAAAACAGCCATTATTGCCTCATTAAAAATTTCAGTCGGTTTGCTCGTTCTTCAGCATCAAAACATCAACATAAAAGATATTTTTGCAGAAGGTGCATGCACGGCTATGACCAAGAAGAAAAGCTCCAAATTCATCGAAAATACTGCTATGATAACGCGCCTATGAGAATTGATCTTCCAAAAGAAGGGTCGACCCTTGAGTTTAAAAACTACAACAATAGTATGAGAGTTCCGTACTGCGTCTATGCCGACTTTGAAAGTTTCATCAAACCTATCGATGACAACACTGAGTATAATAATAAAGAGTCATATACCAAAAAATGTCAAAAGCATGTTCCAAGTTCCATCGTCTATTATATCAAATGCTACGACGAATCCATTTACAAGGGAAAGCTTGAAACATATACAGCAGAAAGTGATGATGACGACGTGGCTCAAAAATTTGTTACCATGCTTGAAGCTAACTTTATAAAGATTTGTGACGATAGTTATTCACGGCAAGAACAATGGAAAAATAAGAGAATAGAGACTCATGAGGATGAGAAAGATTATGAATCTGCAACCGAATGCCATATTTGCAAAAAAGATCTTAACGGTGATAAAGTATGGGATCACTGCCATTTGACTGGAAAGTACCGTGGTGCTGCTCATAAGAAATGCAACTTGGATTATAAAATTCCAAAATTTATTCCCGTTGTCTTTCATAACTTGTCTGGCTATGACAGCCATTTGTTCATCAAGAGATTAGGTGGAAAAAAAGGAAAGATCACTTGTATACCCAACAATGAAGAAAAATATATCAGCTTCACAAAAAGCATCAAAGTGAGAGATTCTATTGATAAGAAAGGTAAACCAAAAATAGTGTATAGAGATTTACGGTTCGTTGACAGCTACAGGTTCATGTCAAGCCCTTTAAAAGATTTAACTGACAACCTTGTTAAAGATTTGTGTAAGGAGTGCTCAAAATTAGATCCAAAAACATGCAAAAAGGACTGTATGGTTAAGAAAGGTAAAAAATGCAAATGTAAAGACAATTGTGAAGATTGCGCTCATAGAAGATCTAAAAAAGGAGACATCATGTGCAAAAACTTAATTCATTCCACAGCGGAGCAAAACGAGATTTGCTATTAAGAAAAGGTGTTTACCCTTACGAATGGGTGGACTCCATTAAAAAATTCTCTGAAACACAATTGCCACCCAAAGAAGCCTTTTACTCTAAACTAGACGATAAACACATCAGCGATGAAGACTACGCGCATGCGCAAAACGTTTGGAACGTATTTGGATGCAAAACGTTTAAAGATTATCACGATTTATATAATATTTCAGACGTGCTCAATTTAGCTGATGTCTTTGAAAATTTCAGAGACACTTGCATAGAAAATTATGGTCTAGACCCTCTTTGGTATTACACCTCTCCTGGTTTGGCTTGGGACGCCATGTTAAAGGAAACTAAAATTAAATTGGACTTAATAACCGATATTGATATGCTCAACATGATCCGAAAAGGAATACGCGGCGGAATATGCATGATCTCAAACCGACTTGGAAACGCTAATAACAAATACATGAAAAACTATGATCCTTCACAACCATCGAAATTCATTCAGTACTTAGACGCTAATAACCTTTATGGGTGGGCCATGAGCAAACCTCTTCCCGTTAGAGGATTTAGATGGATGACTGATGTTGAAAATTGGCGTAGCATGCCGTGCATTTTGGAAGTTGATTTAAGATATCCTGAAGAGCTTCACGATTTTCACAACGACTACCCTTTGGCTCCTGAAAGACTGACCATTGGAAAAGTGGATAAGCTCGTTCCCAATTTAAACAACAAAGAAAAATACGTCGTTCATCACGAAAACCTAAAACTCTATGAACGATTGGGTTTAGTCATCACCAAAATTCATCGAGGAATCACCTTTGAAGAAGAACCTTTCATGAAAAAATAAATCGACCTCAACACCAATAAAAGAAAAGTCGCTAAAAACAACTTTGAAAAAGAATTCTTTAAACTCATGAACAACTCCGTGTTTGGAAAAACCATGGAAAATATTCTAAAGCATGTCGGTATTAAACTGGTCACCACTAAAAAAGAAGCCTTAAAATTATCCAAAAGCCTTCGATATGATCGGTACACCATTTTTGATGAAAAACTCATCGCAATTCATATGAAGAAAACACAAGTCACTTACGACAAACCCGTTTACTTGGGAATGAGCATCCTCGATTTGAGCAAAACTCTCATGTTTGAACACCACTATGACTACATCAAGCCTAAATACGACGATCGTGCAAAACTACTCATGACCGACACTGACTCGCTCATTTACGAAATCAAAACAGATGATTTTTATCAAGACATTGCTGATGACGTACTTGAAAAATTTGACACGAGCGACTTTCCTAAAGATCATCCCGCCATTCAAAACGCTGGATTCAAAGTAGGCGAAAATAAAAAGATCATTGGCAAGTTTAAAGATGAAACCGGTGGAAAGCAAATCACGCAGTTTGTTGGTCTTCGACCCAAACTCTACTCTTACTACATCCCTGAAGAAATAGATGATCAAGAACATAAAAAATGCAAAGGTGTTAAGAAGTGCATTGTTAAAAATCACATCACTCATCAAGACTACTACGACTGCTTAATGAACAAGACAGAAAAACTCACCACCATGAACGTCTTCCGATCACGTCATCACGATGTCTACACCGAAGAAATCAACAAAGTAGCACTCAGCGCTAACGACGACAAAAGATTCATCTTAGAAGACGGAATTCACACCTTGGCCATCGGACATTGCAAAACAAGGCAATAAACCAAGCGAAGAACAGGCATCTTGAAGAACTGGTATAGAAATAACATGATTATTTTTATACTTCTTCTTGATTTTTAAAGACGACTCTTAAGTATTGGTTTTGTCCAAGAACATGATATGAAGTGTTCACCATTTTTTATGCATCCTTAAGTATGGGAAGGGTCAATGCGCCAGAACCGCCTTTTCCCTATATATCAAGGGGTATTGGGACAGATACAAATAAAATCCTTCAATTTTTATTTGAAACAAAATTTAAATTAAGAAAAAGTAAAGAAAAAAAGTGTTTTATTTGTTATTTTCATTTTATAAAAATTTTTTTTTTACAAGAAACAAAGTTTTGGTGTTAAAAAGGTTTCAAATTTTTTGCTTTCATGAATAAGTTGAGGAAAGATCTCATGGCAGAACATTTGGAAAGCAATTATTCAATCATGTAGGATTATATAATTGCTCTCCAAATGTTCCAACTGATACGTGCAGTTGCCCTTTAAAAGGGTTTTTTTAGGATGTTTCATTGATGATAGGATCCGAAAATAAAAAACCGTGTTCAGTTAATAATTTTATTCATAAAACTAAGTATAATCTAAATAAAACTATTTTATTTATATGAAGCTTAAGTAGCTTTTTTCAGAACTGTACAAGGTTTGTAATTTGCGGTTTTTTACTGTTAAGAAATTAATTATTAAGATTAAAAACAATATTTTGTTTGTATGGTAACCAGGCTTGCCAAAATGAACGATGCCTGGAGCAACTTACTCTGTTGGAAATTAAGCGAGCAAAAATAAAAACTCATTAGTTTGTGAAAAATTTTTTTTTTTTTAAAAAAAAAAAAGTATTTTAATTCTTTATAAAATTAATTTTTTAGTACTTTAACTGGCTTACTTTTCCTACTTTCTTGCTTTTCTTGTGCTTTTCATAAAAATCATAAAAAATGATTATGGAAGCAATTACAATTAGTGCAACTATTGCAACTATTTTCTTATTCTTTTAAAATTTAATTCCTCAGCTTATTGACCAAAAAGACTATTAAATTTCATTTTTATGAACCGCATCGCATATTTTTTATAAGTTTTAAATATTTTTATCAAACGAAATCCATTGCAGTTTTAAAAAAGATCTTTATAAAGAATTCAGGTTATATGAAGTGATTGGACACAAGTCGTCAGGTTAGAATTATTTTGTTCTATCTCTAATTTTAAACGTTGGGAGAAAATGAATTTTATTAAGTAATGATTACTTTTAAAATACATTTTATTTTTAAAATTTTTTTTCTAAATAGTTTCTTTAATTATAAATTATTTAAAGAATAAGTTATTATTTCTTAAAAAAATAACAATAAAATTTATAAGTAATTTTTACTTATAGAAAAAAATCAAAAACTTTTTTTCAACGTTTAAAATGGGAGATAGAACAAAATAATTCTAACCTGACGAAGTGGTTTACCAATATTGTAATGTTCACTTTTCCGTTGCACGTGGAGGTATAAGTGACATTAGGCCGGGTGAATAAAAATGAGCAATTGCTTTTACTCAGTAATTGGTCAGCTTTACGTGAATAAAAACTTTGAAGTTTTTCTCATATTTTTATTCACGTAAACCTAAGCAATTTACTCAGTAACTGATCAACTTTAAGTGAATAAAAACTAAAGCAAAGTTGTTGAAAATTTTATTCATATAAAGCTGACCAATTACTGAGTAAAAACAATTGCTCATTTTTATTCACCCGGCCTATTAACTCACATTTAGGTAGTAAGAAACATAGGATGCCAAAAAGACTATGTGTTTAATTAAAAGTATTACCTCATTTATGGTTGTGAGGTGATAAAGATAGCAAACGCAACAGAGTTTCAGTCAGTGAAGCTCTTTTTTTTTTTTTTTTATACTTTGCACCAGGACCAAAATTTTCACATAAATGATTGTTTAAGTGAGTAAAATAAATTTATGAACAAAAATATACTTTGGTACGCACTAAATCCGAATAATTACCAACGCTTTATTACCTCTAATTTTGAGTAAAGCAAAACAAAAAGTGTTGCAGCCAGATTGGATGCTTCAAATAGAAAAAGACATTTTTCAATGTTTATGTCGTACCTTACTCCAAATTTTGGGGTTCAAGACAAAACTGTTGACTTTTTACCTGCTGAAACCTCAGACCAATGGTGTGTTATGATGATGGAAGTCAATAACATATTTACCTTACAAACAAAAATTGTTGCTTTGGGTGCAAATAACAACAATACCAATTTATGCACCCAAAGAAAACTTTCTTGTGCTGGTTATGGGGTGCTATTTTTGCGGCTTAAGAGCGGTCTGAAATATTCCAACAGAGCACCCTGTTAAAACCTATCGTTGTTAATTTTGTACTGTTTTTGAGTTGCTGAATTACTAAGAGATCTGCCGAGGTACAATATGCCTTTGTGTTATTATACTTTAAATTAGAACCGTTGAATAAATTTTTGGTTTACAGTAAATTACAGAATGTGATTATAATCGAACTTTTATTGGACTGAGTTTATTTTTTTGTCAGCTTCAAAACACTTTTTTTTATTTTAATTATAAATAATTAACTGAGCATAAAGACACTTATCAAATTTACCATGTTTAAACATGTCCACAATAAAATTATTTAAAAAAAAGACATAGTTAAAGATTTTATGAAAGTGAAAATGATGTATCACTGCTTATCATCCTTATCAAAAACAGATTGATGCATAAGATAAGGAAATATTTCTTTTAGCATTCTGCTTCGCAAGTCCAAAATGAATGTGATCTGTGCTACATTAATCACAAATTTTAACCCTGCTCATCACCAACTGTAAAAAAAAAAAAGGTTTTTTGAAAACACTAACGTTAATGAAAAAATGAATTTAGGAATAGATTTTTTGCATCTTTCTTGCCATTGAATCTGAGCTGGTTAAGAACTTTGCATATCGCAAATTAAAAAGAATTCCAAGATGTTTTAGCGTTTGTTAAGGAATTTCTTCCAATTTAAGATTTTTCTTATGTTTTTGTTCAATAAATGTAAATAAGCATGTCTATAATACACCAGTGAGCAGACTAAAATTTTCTGTTGCCAAAACAGATTTAATTAAATTAATTTAATTAGACTTCAATTACTTTTTGATGTTGTAATGACAACGATGTATTACTTTTTGATTTTGTAATGACAACATTGAGTTATAAAACTTAAAATTTTTATAAAATTCACTTTAATTTTTTTTTATTATTTTTATAGTATATCAATTTACTGAATATTAATTGAAATAGTGTTAATAAGAAATAAAGATAAGAAACTAAAAAAATCGAAAGAAAACATAAAAATGTAATAGTAAGAAATAATTGTAAGAAATAATGAAAAGAAATTGTTGTAAGAAATGGTAATAAGAAATAATAACAAAAAATATTTGTAATGAATAGTTATAAAAAATAGTTCCAACAAATAATTCTGGAAAATTATTGTAACAAATAGTTATACCAAGTTATAAGAAATTGTAATAAGAAATGATTGTAAGAAACAATAAAAAGAAATAAATTGAAATAAAAAATACAAGAAAAAGAAAAATGAAAAAAGAGGAAAATAAAAGTTTTTTATTATTTTGCATTAAAAAATTCTGTTATGAAAAAGTATAGCAATACTTTTTTTATATGGAATTATTTATTGGAATTAATTATTATATATAATTAATTATCTATTAAAAATATCTATGATATTATTTATGAAACCAAAATCATAGATCATTTAATTGTTGATTCGTTGATTAAATGTTTTGGTGTAGGATGCATTAGGACAAAGTAGGTCCAAGATGGGATGGGGAATTTGATCAGTATTAAAATTGGGGAATAGATCATTTAGTAAAAAATTTTGATCTAGAATATTTGATCATGTTAGAGCCACAGTTATTGAAGATTGTTAAGCTTTCTTATTGCAACTTTTTGCTTATAAAGTACATCTTAAACATGCAAACAAAGTCTAAACATGCAAATAATATTCTAAGCATATGCAATTCATATGCTTAGACTGCGTTTTTATGTTAAGACTGCATATCTAAGTTTAGACTGCATTATAGAAGTTTGTTTTGACTTGATTATGCCAGCATGTTACAGTGAGTATTACAGAGCATGTTTAAAATGGATTATATAAGCAAATATGTAATACAGTTTATATATATAATACATATAATAGCATATGTAAGTTTATTTTCTGCCTAAGCTAAAGCACTGGTTAAGGTCAGGACTCTTTCTCTACCTCTAAACATTATTATTTTTCTATAAAACTTTGCCAACAGTAATTTTACATCAAAAGGAAGCATAAAAAAGTATAATAATGACATGTAAATGACAACCATAAATACTATGCTTGCATATGATTAGGCTGTATTTGCATGTTTAGACATTGTTTGCACACAACAAGTGTAAAATGTGTCTATATGTCTTTACTGATGTTTACACGAGGTTGCTTTTAGTCTTCCGACGTCGAGAATTGTTGAAAGAAAATTCTTATTGTACTGCTAAAGAAGAATGTGATTATTGATTTATTGTTTAAATTTATTGTCTTCTAAAAAATTTTAGGTGAATTTAAAAGATATTTAATAAAGCATTTTTTTAAAATTATAAACAACATTTTTATCTCTTGTTTTAACAAACTATTCTTTAATAATGTTACGTTAATAACGTTACGTTAATAACGTTACGTTAATAACGTTACGTTAATAACGTTACGTTAATAACGTTACGTTAATAACGTTACGTTAATAACGTTACGTTAATAACGTTACGTTAATAACGTTACGTTAATAACGTTACGTTAATAACGTTACGTTAATAACGTTACGTTAGCAATATTTTTAAATTTCCACTTTTTAAACTTCATTAAAAATACTTTTTATTACACGTATTTAAGCTACGTCATGAGAAATGAAAAGAAAAAATCATGAGGATTAAATCATTTCTTATTCTAACAAATATTTGTCTGTGTTTTGGGTCCTATAATTCTTCTAAGCGTTTACATTTTGTCCTCAATGTTTACACTTATGAACTTTTTGATAAAAATTAGGAATATTTTTTCTCTTCAAAACAAATAAAAAATAATTGAAAATCAGTTGTTTTTTTTTTTATGCGCTCATTATTTTGGGATCAGATTTTTTTAATGAATTAAATTTCATTTCCAAGATTACATCGCATTTTACATTCCGTATCTAAATAAAAGCCTTTAAATGCCTCATATAAAAAAAATAATAAAAAAAACTACCGGAATAGCCTCTACATATGATAAAAGGCTACCGGAAGCTCTTATGGGTTGGAGGAAACAAAAAAAGTGAACTTAAGTTGAACCAACAGCCAGGGCGGAGCTAAATTCATTCTTACAACATCAAACAGGAAGGAAATGAAAATTGATTGTTCCACTTATAAATCTCTTATCTTTAATCCATGGAGCACAAACCCAAAAGCTTTTCAGTTTTATTTTAAATGTACCACACGTGTATTACACGTGCGTTTTGTGTCATTTTGTCTGTATTTTAACTAGAAGAAAAGTTTAAAAAAATGTTAATTTGTTATAAAAATGACCCATAATGCTACAGGTTTGTCACTTCAAAGCTTAAAAAGCATAATTTCGAATAACAGTCCTCAGCGGCGCCAGAAGTTAAAAGGCGAAAAACCCATTAACTTTCTTTTAAAGTGGTCATTGTCAATGTTTGTCTTAGAGATCAAAACTAAACTTTCAACAATATAACGTTTCAAAAATACACGAAAGTGTCTGTTGAAATGACACTCTTGAATGCTAGCATATTTTCTTTATTAAGAAATCCTTTATTCGAAAGGCAGGCCACGCGAATATAAAATTCAGCGCTAATTCTGACGCTAGCTTTAGAACTTTTAGAAAAAAGACTCTAAAGTTAGAATTTGAAAGGGAAAAAATTAATTTTCTTCAGCATTTTATAAAAATCTCAATCTTAGAGGATTTCACAAAATCGCTATTTTGCTTAAATAAATATATGTCAAATACAAAAGTTAATACATTTTTTTTTTACTCGCTGATCTACATACGTACACAAATTTGCACATTTGTACCTATTCGACATACATAAAAGTATGTATAACACTTTTTAATACATTTATGACTACTTTGAATTCACAGGTGCACCTATGCATCTACACGCGCGTGTTTACTTGTGTGTGTACCTGTGTGTGTATACATACACACACACACACACACACACACACACACACACACACACACGTATATATATATATATATATATATATATATATATATATATATATATATATATATGCGTTACTTAAGATTTGTGGCTTTACTTAAGTAGATTAAACGAAATGCAGGAAGTAAAAACCTCGATTATCTCACATCAGTTATAAATAGTAATCGTGATAATTGTAGTAACCTCCCAAGAACATTTACTCATATTTCTTTACAAACATAAATAGTATTGATGGGTTTCAATAGTTTAAAAGTTTGACAAAATTTATTTATTTAAAGAAAAACTTAAGCATAATTGAAACTAAAAGTTCTTAAAAAAACATTTTTGATCTAAAAAAAACCACAGGACCTGGGCTCATGAGGCAAAAAGGTAAATAGCAGTGTAAAAGAAAAATAGGGTTTATTTTTCAACAGATTTAAAATAAGTTTTGTATATATTATAAAAATATTTTTCAAACGCGTTAAAAATAGAAGATAAAAATATAAATCAACTTTGTGCCCATTGATTCAGTCTTAGGAAATTCATGGCATCCTTGAGGAAATAACAATAAAACAAAGAAAAAACAGTGAAGGGAACTGAAAACAGTCGAAGGAAAACGAGTTAAAAAAAATTTTTTTTTTGGTCACATACAAACCAAAATTTCTCCAGTTTTTTTTTTTTTTTTTTTTTTTTTTCTAAATTAAGCGTTTAATTCCTTTGTCCGAAAACTTTATTGGTTTTTAAAAGGGCAGCAATATAACAAATGTGGACAGAAACATTTCGAGTGTAGGTTTACTAAGTTCTTTTAAATCTTTGTTTTTTTATATGACACTTGAGTCGCACAATAAAAAGTTTGTTTGACGTTTTTTACATATTTAAACAACGATTTTTTTTTTTTTTTTCCACACACACACACCTTAAACCGCTTCCAATTTGTCAAATAAAGATAATTACATGTGATATATCTGACGCAAGAACAGCTTCCTCCATTAATACATCAGCATTCATTCACCTATATGTTACTTCGTTTTCTATTATTGTTTATTCGTATTTTTTGATTATTTTAATAATTTTCATATGTGGCATTTCTAGTCGTCCGAAAAGATATCCGTCTAAAATATTATTTGCAAGAATATTACTTCTCTCATTAAAACGTAATAACTACTTTACTATTACTTCTTTGAAAAAAAAAGAACCCACGTGCGTCTTGTTTGTTTTTGTTTGTTTAACGGAACAAGTGACCAATCAAAATCTGTTTTTCCTGGCGATCAAAGTGTATATTACGTAAAAGATAGATATTACGTGTCAAAATATCCAGAGTAACTGGTTAAACACGTGTTTCAACAACCGTACTTAAAAACCAGGCTGTTCCAGTGAATTCAAATAAAAATAAAGTTTCTATTGCAGAACGCAACAGCTTTTTACCATCTAAAGCAAAAGTTGTTTTCACAATGTGGCCGAAAGATAATAACTTTTCAAGCGAGCAGTACGCAACAATGATGGCTTACGATATGATATTGGTTGAGAGAGTCGATGCATCTCAGTAAGAGCTTTATTCTGCAAAGTGATGATTCTTTCTCCTTCCTCTTTGTAATAGATCCTAACTTCTCGTAGATTTTAATCACTAAATGGTTGTAGATACTGATAGTGTGCTTATCTGTTGTTAATAGGTTATGTAATTTAAACCTTAAAAATTGAGAGTCTTGACACGGGAAACCTGCTTGTTATGTGTAGGAGTAACCTGTATCCTATTCCTGGAATGGAGTACCAAGAAGAAGCGTATTATTTGACAGAAGAGAGTAGTGCTGAATTAAGTGAAGAACGACCCAAATTTCCTGAAGAAATTGTTCACGTCACCGAAGAGAATAAAGAAGAAGAAAACACACCAGAAACTAGATCGGTAAATGTTTGAATAAGATTTGTCTAATTTAAATTTTCCGAGCTGTTTCCCTTGTAAATTGAATTTTCGGATTGCTCTTTCTCATTGACATATCTCTTACTTCGAGATCTCTCTGATTTCAAGTCCTTTTAAAAAATGCAGTGTCTTTTTAATCTTTTAACAATTTTCTTTGTTAGATTATTCACATTTCATGTTCTGTAAAGTTGCTTGACGACGAAAAGCATTTGACTTTATTATTACGTTTTGACGATAAAATGAACCGACATTTGACATGTAAAGTGAGTGAAAATGAAACCAGCATGGACCTTGCTACAGAGCTTGTGAAATACGGTCTTATAAGCAAGGTATATTTTTTAATTTGGATAAGGTATTCTTTATATTTGGAATATTGATGGCAAGATTTCTTTAAAACTTATCTATAATGTTAAAATTGTTTTTGAAAAAGCCCGCCATTTTTTTTTTTATTCTACAAACTTTTTAGGCTGATCAAGAACAAGTTTCAAATAAAATTCAAGAAAATCTTTACCCACTTGGGTAGCATTTACCCCACTTGGGTAGCATTTACCCACTTGGGTAGCATTTAGCTAAATCAAGCAAACTGCAAATGTAATAAATACTGTTGAGATTTTCGCTAAAAGAAAATCTCATAAAAAAGTTCATTTTTCCACATCAGCTTTTCTTGGTCAGATGAATGATTGTTTGGAAAAGTCTCAAGTGAGCACCAAAGTATTAGCTAAAGATTCTTCAACGAAGATTCTAAAGTGGCAGTTTGTAATGCCGATTGCTTAGCAATTATTGATTGAAGCTATTCTACTATAGATTTGTAATAGAAATTCCTCTAAAGAAGGCGGCCGTTGTTAAATACAGAAATTTAAAAAACGTTTTTTATATAATTATGTATATAATTTATACCAAAATGTGTGCAAAATTATGAGTTTAAATATGTGGATAAGCTTTTGTAGATAATTTTATAAATATGTAAATAATTTTGGCTGCATGATAAACGAATCTCATTCATTTGAGAAAACTTAAAGACGCATGATTGTTTTAGCGGCGAAAGTGTTATTTTGTCCAATAAGAAGTTTTTTAATTACAATTGAGACTTTGCGATGCTGCTAATGTTTACTTACCAATTCTTTTAAGCTATTTACTTTTCAGCGTTTCTCTTACGATTTATCTCTTTATTTATTTGTTATTTACTTACGAACTATATCAAGTTCGTCATCGTTTGTTACGTCTACCGATAATTGCGAAATAAAATGTGAAGCTTAGTAAAAACGGGGGCAAAGACTAATTACCTTATTAAAAATAAATGCAATAAACAAATGCATTAATTAAACATTGAAATGTTATTTGAAGTAGTATTTGTATTAATATTTGATGGTTCTATAACCAATAAATCTAAATTATATTTGATCATTTGGATTTTTGTATTTATCATGATTTATTTTTGTTACCATGTTGCAAACATTAAGTCTTTTTAGTTAAAGATTTTTTGCTTAACAGAAATTTTCACTTTTTTGGATGAAAATTAATTTAAGAGGTTATTAACTTTATACATACATACATGCATATATATATATATATATATATATATATATATATATATATATATATATATATATATATATATATATATATATATGTATATATATATATATATATACACACACATACACACACATATACATATATACATTTGTTGCTTTTGGCTGATATATATAAAAATTGATTTGTTGTTTTTGGGTGAAGATCTGGAAAGGAAGGAGGCAAACTTGAAGAATTTTGATTCTCTTTTTTTATTTATTTATTTTAACTTCTAAGACCACTTTTTTAATTTTTTTAACACCTCTTTTTAAATGTAATTGTGAAAAAACGTAAATATTGCAGTACTTTTTTTTTTAGCTTGTAATAATATTTATTCAAATATTTAGAGTGAAATTCGAGCTGCTTAATTTTATCCGCGTGTTCTTTTAAGAACCGCCGGATCAGGATTGCCCTCAAAAAAATGTTAAATGCGTTTGATCAAAAGCATGATTACTTTGATATGATCTTTTCCAAACCCCCTGTTGTGAATGCCCTGTTGTTTACGGAAAGGATTTAGGCGCGTAATGGCTAAAAGTTATATAAGGAATGATTTTATGATAATTTCATTTTTTTGTTTTTAATCATTTTTTGTTTTGTAAAAAAAATTTTAAGTTTAGCATCTTCACTCTTGTAATAAGCTCAGAAACAACTACGTCACTTGAAGTCTTCTAAAATCAAAGAAATTTATAATTTAATTAACGAGTAAATTACGATAAACTGCTAACAAACAACGAGCGAATAACGAACATAAAACGATCGTGTACGCGTTTCGAATATTAAAGCCAAACCATTATTATTCTTTATGTAACAAGAAGCTAAAAAACATACTGAATCAAAACCGGGGGTTCATTTTCTTTTTATTATCTTTTTATTTTATAATCCAAGATTAAGAATCAGGATAAGTTCAATAACAACAGCGTAATTTTTTTAATTTTTAAGTATTTTAATCTTCTCAAAAGCCAAACCCCCAGAGTTGAAAGAAGTCTTAAAAATTTGGTTAAGCTATTCCATTTATCTTTGAACTGATTCAAGGTTAGGCTGTTCCTAATAAAAATCCAATCTCTATGATTGTTTCGGTGTGCTCGACGAGCTAAAAAAAAATCTAATCTCTATAACTATTTCGGTGTGCTCGACGAGCTAAAAAAAAATCTAATCTCTATGATTATTTCGGTGTGCTCGACGAGCTAAAAAAAAATCTAATCTCTATGATTATTTCGGTGTGCTCGACGAGCTAATAAAAATTTGATGAATCTAACGACAAGCCATTGTTTCAACTTCTGCTTCGAAATTTCTTTACCAAACCTTTTGTTAGTAGCTCTTTTAACTTTTAGAAAAAATCCTGGGAGGCATTTTTTTTTTGTGCGAAAGATTATTCGACTGTAAGCTTTGAACTAATTGATTATTCTTGAATTTTTGCTTAAATTCAATAAAGCGATTAGTAGGCACCACGTTAAATTGATCTGAACAGGATTTGATGGTTGCTATTCAGTTTAAAGTTAAGTCTTAAAGTTAAATTTCTTTGGGTCGAACAAACCATGGACTTTTAGGTGTAAAGGTTTAGTAAATAAATATTTGGCTCTGAATCAGGATTGCTACTTTTTGAAGACTCGCCAAATCTTCTTGAGTTATCTTCTTCTTGTTTTTTAATATTGGTTGTAAAGGTTCCAATTTTTGTTTATCAAATGAAGAGTTAAGAATTTCTTGGCTGTTTTCACTTGCGGCTATAAATTTATCTGAATTAACTCATCAAAAAAAAAATAAAAAAACCCGTGAGCCACTTATTTTAAGTACTTAGCACTTCCAGTTTGCATTTCCATAATAACAATGAAATGTTATTGAAATAAATAGCAGCTCTCATTAGAGTACAAACGATTCACAAAACTTTTTTTTTTTAATTTTTAGCATCGAAAAACGGAAAGCCGTCTGAAAAGCTTAATAAACCATTTAATTTTTATTTAATTTTATTTATATTTATTCAGCAAAATCCCGAACATATATTTAACTATTTGTTTTATATTTGAAAGTTGATCTTCCCAAACCTCAAATTTTTCGTTGCTTCGGTGGGACAATGAAGTGTAATTAATTTTTCGATTCGAAGACGAGGTTCAGAGCTTTCTTTCAAAAACTCCGGATTCCGAAGTTTCGCGAAAGTTTGACTTCGTGTCCTCGTAAAATTCGTTTAAACGAAGTTTTTTGTAACTTCACGGATAATCTAACCATTCTTGGAAAGGTCTGCTCTATAAAAACCCGCATTGAGAAATTTTTTTAAATTTAGCGCATTTTTTAAAAATCAAATTTCAATTTTAATCGAGTTTTAAACAGAGAAGATTTTAAAAACCACAAACAAATAAGTTCGCATGTCGCTGGTGAAAAGTTTTGCAAACAATATAACTGCGAAGAAGATATTAAAAATAATATTTGAACACTTTATAAAGTTTTTTTAAAGAATTTAAACTGATAATTGATACGAGATTGTTGAAGCTTAGGAAAACCACACAAGTAGAGAAATCTCTTGAGGAACCACTTTATTTTCATTTGTTTGCCACAATAAAGTTATCATAACTGACAAGTTTGTTTTAGCTGAGGTATTTGATTGTCGAACTCACTTCAAACAATTTACTAACAGCTTATGTCGGTATAAAAGTAATATATTCAATGGTCTTTACTTCAAGACTTCGATGCTCTTTACTTCATACATAGTATCACTTCAGATACTCACATTCTGAATCACTTCAGATAAAATGAAATGAAAAATTATTTTGACTTGCAACTTTTATGATTAGCAAACTGGTTTTACTGGAATTTGTTGAGGCTTTTAATACAAACTAAAATAAAAAACAAAAATTAATTTTTTTTTCATCTATTAAATATAAAATTATTATTTTTCACTATTGTTATGTAGTAGTAAAAATAAACATCAGGGGCGGGTTTAGGGTTAAGGCTTGTTAGGCGCGTCGACTAACATCTTTTTTGGTAAACATTTTTTAATTAAAAAAAACACTTTCTAATTTTAAAAAAATACATTCTTCAATTTTATTTTGTGATTTTTTGGGTGTAAATTAGCGATATCTAAGGAATTTTTATAAGTATAAAGTCCCCATCTTGCTCGTTTTTTACCGCCTTCCGAACTTAAGAAATATTTGTAAAGTGGATTCTAATTTTGTTATCGGTAGTGTAATTACGGACCATATTAGGCGCGCCTAACCTTGCCCGTTTATTTGGCTGACGAGATTTCGAAATCGTATAAGTTCTTATTAAGTTGTTTCCTTTTTATCCTCCGGTAACGTAAATTCAGGTCAAGTTATTTTTGTCCTTCGGTAACGTAACTTCAGGTCAAGTTATTTTTATCCTCCGGTAACGTAACTTCAGGTCAAGTTATTTTTATCCTTCGGTAACGTAACTTCAGGTCAAGTTATTTTTATCCTCCGGTAACGTAACTTCAGGTCAAGTTATTTTTATCCTCCGGTAACGTAACTTCAGGTCAAGTTATTTTTATCCTCCGGTAACGTAACTTCAGGTCAAGTTATTTTTATCCTCCGGTAACGTAAAAACAAAGAGCAGCTGCCTTTAGGTGGTTCAAGTATCTTTCGAGTGTGCTGAGTAGCTGTAAAAATTCGCCACTGGTCCCAATATCTGCGGTTTGATAAAAACATCGGTTCTTATTTTGACTTCAGTTAACTTAGAAAAAAAAGCCATATGAATATTGAAATCTTCAGAATCTCAACAAAGAGCTTTAGCGAATTGCTTTCAACACCAAAAGTTATGAAATGGAGGCATTAACATGTGCTTAAATAAATGATTCCTATATGACATTTCGTTTTCCTCAAATTCCACTTCGGTCATGACTGCTGTTGCTAATGAGCTGTGTCTGCTCCACTGTTCCAAAAGAAAAGGCAGCAAGAATAATTATTGATAAATAATGATATTTAGTGTAACCGCCTTGCATTCCTATCAGAAAGCCAACCCTTTTAAATTCCCCTATCATTGACCAATTGTTCTTCTTCATACTATGAAGCTCCAAAACACGATTTTCAAGCTTTTGTACTTTTCTTGGAGAATAACGAAACGAGCCAGTGGAAGAAAACAAAGTTTTTTTCCTTTGTGAAGAAAAAGCAATTTTAAACTTTTTGTAGAGTTGTTTTGTGAAAAGGCACAAAAAGTCAGGAGGAGTTTTATGAGCTTCTGACATATTTTGGGCGTGTTGAGACCTCTAACTAATTCGTTGAAGCTTTTGAGTTAATGAGCTGTAGGTCACATGCTATTTATTTAGAAACAAATTCCTTACTGTCCCAGCTTACTGTCCCAGCAACTTACTGTCCCAGATAACACTAGAATGTATTGATACTGGTATTTTAGAATCATTTAGTTCTGAATGAGAAGGTTAAGAAGGTAACTTTCATTATGTGGCGCTGGACATTTGTTATAGAATTTTTTCGGTAATATTTTGTTCCAGTTGTTATGGATCACCAACAACAGTCAACATCAAAGGTGGAATTTAATGCAGTTGCATCAGCATTGACCGTACCATTTAACAACAACAACTCTTTATCGTTGCCAACTGTTAACACTGAACCAAAATGCATTCAGTTGAATGCAGATGTAAGTGTTGATAGAACCCAAATAGAGTTAAACAATGTGCCAAAAATTGTATCGCCTGAGAACATTCGACCTTATCCTATTGCTTGTAGGATTAAAAATAGTGCTAGCCGTAAGCGAAAATTCAAGCGAGCAGAAGTGGCAACAAGTTCGCCTTTTAAAGCAGCAGTTCAATTAGCTGTACTCGAGAAACAAGAAAAATTGATGAAACAAAAAAATAAAGAAAGCTGTTAAAGAAAAGAAGGACCAGCTTAAAAAAACTGCAGCAGTAACTAATGATGGAAAGAAGAATGACAAAGCCAAAAATAGTTGTCAAAGCTGAAGAAACTTCATGTTGGTGTCGTGAAATTATCTATGGTGATCCTAACGATCCACTGCTTGATGATGACTGGGATATGTGTAAATCCTGTGAACACTGGAGTCATTTAACTTGTAGCCAATATGTTGAACGCAAGTTTACTTGTACTGTATGTTACTCTTGTGTACACGGTGCATAGGAACATGCTCTAAGGCCTTGAAACACATCCCCAGAAATTTTCTTTTTGATTATCATTAGAAAACATTTCCTCATTCAAAAAATGTAAACGACAACTTTTTTTAGTGGGGGCCTGGGGAGAAATCACATAATTTAGGGGAGTGCCCAGGAATTTTGTTGTTCAAGATAGGTAACTAAGAGGCATGGGGCATACTCAAATTTCTAGTATTTTGATACTAGTTTTGAATGAGGATGACTTGCAAAAAATTAGGGTAAAATGGTCTTAAATCTTAAACGAAAAAATTTTTTTTTGATGTAATTTGAAATCTATCGATGAATTTTGATCTTGTTTAATATAAAACAAGCAAAAAAATTGAAAAGGATTTTTATGAACCATATCCTAGGTGGGATTCGGGGTATCGTCTATCCTAGGGGAGGTCTATTAGGGATCGAGAAGGGTTTGCTACAATTATTTATTTCAGTAAAAAAAATTTCTGGTCTTTATGGTTAGATTATGGTTGATATTTTACATTTCAAAATCATTCTAAACGTTTGTTCATAAGAGATTCAATACTTTACTTTTTACAAACTACATTCCTGCAAATAGAAAGCTACTTTAAAAGTGCTTGTATTTGTAAGCAATAACCGCGTTTTTTAGCGCCTCTATATACTTTTGGCTGTGCTCTCTAACTTTTCTCATTTGACAAAACTGATTGAAAGCTTGATGAATGGATTCGAGAGCCGGTTCGGTCCAGTAACCTAAGCCAATAAAGTATAAGTACAAAAGAAATGCAAGTTTATTTAATAAATATTCGTCGTAATTTATGTAAATTTCATAATTCAACTGTTGAAATAGAGTATTTAATTACTAATATTAGAAATTGTTTTTTTAGCAAATTTAAAAATTATTTATCATACTTAAAACTCCACCTTTCATGTCAATGAATTCGATATCATGTTGCTCAAATATGTGTACCTTCAATGGAATTGTAACGCTTAGATTTCTATAGCTCGTAGAAAACTCCTCTAAATCTTTGACATATGTGGAGCTTAATCTTTTTCCAAACGATGCTTACCTTGGTAGCATACTCTGCAGATGTTTATCTTAGACAGATATTGGTTAACAAACTGTAACCCACACTCCTTGTTTTCAAATAAATTTTTTTCAACCTCTTTTAAAATTTTGTCTACAACACCTAGCAGTATATGTAGACCAGGAATAATTGCAAGTTCTAGTATTAATAAATGGGGATTAACAACATTTGTGTAGTTTTTTTCTTTTTTTAAATTTGCACCATCAGCCATTTTTCGTACAATCTACACAAAGATTAGAGTATAATAATTAGGTCTTTGAAAGTCAAGAGATGACGTTATGCAATACGGACAAGGGTGCTTTGATGTTAAAGTTTATTTTGCCAACCATTTGAAGCAAAACCTTAAGATCTTCAGATACTGTGTAATCTAAGGATGAAATATTTAACTTATCCTCAAATTATGGTATATTTCTTTCAATGAAGGCAAAATCGCCAATATAACCCAGCAAGCACACAACGCTGAAACAACGTTGAAATAACGCTGATCGACGTTGATCAACGTTATTTCAAAGTTGTTTCAACGTTGTATACTTGCCTGGAATAGTTTTGTGGACGCTTGAATCTTGAAAATCTTTGTACGTATATCCGTCACACTTGCTCAATTTCTCTGGAATTTTATCCTTTTTTAGCTCTGGTTTTAGTGTTATTGACAGTGTAACTTTAAGGAATCCCTGCCCTCCATCTACACCTAATTTGATATCAATATCATTTGTTCCTTGACTTCTGTGATGAAGTACCATTGCTATAAGCTCTTCAATGTCATTGCAATACACAATAGAAGTATCTTTTTCTACCAACTAAAAAATCAAAATGAATGATACAAATTGCAATCAAAGAATATTTTTTTTGGTAATACTTTACTTACCTCTTCGCTTCTAATAGAAATGAGAGTTTATCACAATTGAATTCACACACTTTTCCGTCCTGCCTCACCTCTCAGAAATTGTGCAACTTCAATCATGTTGCGATTACTTAGAAATCATAATGAAGTTATTACAAAAATTGGCTTTAAACTCATAAAATTATTTTTAAAAGTATTTTTAAGCAACAAAAACTTACCTGGAATGTAGTTTTACTTGAAGTTTTTTCAATTTATCTAAAGAAAAGAAAGGTTTCTTAACCTCAGTCTTTCCGAAAGAGACAGTGAGTGGCTTTAGACCAAAAGTTTTCAAAGCTAAGGTGTTCCCTGAGTCGTTTGTGCTGAATTCTTTGATAGAACTAAACGGAACTTTTCCTTGAGTTGTTGGGGATGTTGATTTTACAACTGCAGTCAAATTCTTTTGTCTTTCTTATTTCGTACTGGGATGTGGAATTCCTTGTCCCACTTGGGCATAGCAATTTTGACAAATTAGTCTTTCTGCAGGTTTATTTGAAACATCTTCAGCGCCTTGATAAACAAGTTTTCCCGTCACACATTCAACCATAGGCACTAATATTTTTTCAATTTTTGATTTGCGCCCATTTTCAAAAATAAAACATTCACATTTTCTCCCTCTATAACTCTGGTATTCAGGTCTAAATTTTATAGCATATGTATGGCAACTATAATAACTAAAATAACGCAACTAAATTTTTACTAAAGTAAATTAAACATCAATATAGTTATAATTACCTTCATTTTACGGCCGCATAGTGAAGTAAGGATCATTCCCTGCAAGCATTTTTCTAACATTTATCCGCTGAATAATCATTTCAGAATATAGCTTTGATAAGGTTTGAGTTGTCATTTTTCTTTTTATTTAGATTTAAATAAGTTATTTCAGCATTATTTATAGGTCTTAAATCCTCACCTTTCCTGAAGTAGCAAATGCAAAACTTTTTAAGAAAATCACCATGTTCTTTTGGATGTTTAGGTATTTTAAATGAATGGTTCAAATGACAAATTCTGATACTGTTTGTTAATATTGGCATGATGTATCGGTCATATCAATCAAATGTCAATATAATGGCTACAAACATGCTTTCAGAGAGGAATTATTATGCAACTGTTAACAATTATCAACTGCTAGCTTTTACTAACTGTTAATAATTAAAGGTTGCTTTGCTTTGTTTTTATTTCAATAAAAATGTAAAAAAAAAAAGTAATCAAAATTACATATCCGTCTGTAAATTTCAATGTTAAACAAACATTTTTAAAAACTTTAAAAAAAAAAAAGATAAATCTATCACAAACATTTCTGAAAATCTAAATACAGGGGGATGGGCATGATTTTGTGATGTTCGAAACGATACCCCGAATCCCCCCTAGGGTATGGTTCATAAAATCCTTTTCAATTTTTTGCTTGTTTTATATTAAACAAGATCAAAGTTCATCTACAATTTTCAAATTACATCAAAAAAAAAAAAGTTTTAAAACCATTTAAACTTATTTCAGGGGGTAACTTTAAGCTTTGCATGGTTATAAACTTAAACAAAAAGAAATTTTTTGATGAAACTTGAAATCTTTCGATAAATTTTTAACAAGTTTATGATAGAACAAAATAAAAAATTTACGATTAAAGGAGACGTAGTTCTAGGTAGGGGGCAGTTAGGGGTCGGGGCGTGGTTGGTTTAGCTCCAATTACCCTAATATTTTGCAAGTCATTCTCATTCAAGACCAGTTTCAACATACCAGAAATTTGAGTATGGCTTTTAGTTACCTTGAACAACAAAACTCCTTGGCACTAAAAAAAGTTGTCGTTTACATTTTTTGAATGAGGAAATGTAATGATAACCAAAAAGAAAATTTCTGGGGATGTGTTTCAAGGCCTTAGAGCATGTTCCTATGCACCATGTGTAGCTTAGTCATTATTACATTGTTTTATTGCGCATTAAAATATTTTGTTTGACATTTAGTTTATTTTGTTGTTTTGTAATTTACTATGAACTGATTAGTAAAATTTTTTGTATAGCCCTATATAAATATATAATTTAATTTTGTTAAAAACTGCATCATTATGATATCACTTGTTTTATAAACTAGAATTTATGATACCGTAATATTTGAGGCAGTAATGGTATCATAGAATTAAGTTAGTTTAAAATCGCCATCTTGCCCCGTGTTCCCCTATTTTACCCGTGTTCCCTTTTTTGAAATTGCTTTTTTAATGTTGTATACTAAATATAACCAAACACAATAACTTAACATCATAATTATCAACACAGAATTATTCTTTATTATCATGTTCACACATTTATTTTTTTTATAGCAATAAAGAATAAACGCGTTAGAGTATGTAGAGTAAATATAGTATATTCCATATATATATATATATATATATATATATATATATATATATATATATATATATATATATATATATATATATATATATATATATATATATATATATATAAAGATAGCAATGTTACACAGAGAGGTATATATGATTTACATCTCTGTGTAACATTGTTATCCTTATAGTTTATTGATATAAAACATATATATACTGACTGACTCGATAGCAGTTTTTAACAAAATATAATAGTATTTAACAGAATAGAGAAATTTTTCAAATTCCAGGAAAAGACAGGTTTCTTGTGGTTTTCATCATTTTGATGAAAGTTAAAAAACTTTTTTGAGAATGATAAAAACCACAAGAAACCTGTCTTTTCCCAGAATTTGAAAAATTTCTCTATTCTGTTTAATACTATTTTAGGATTGTGCAAAGTTTAAAAAAATATTGATGTTAATTGACTAATTGGCTATTTAGATTCCAATAATATCATATTAAAAATTTTTTTTTTTTCAAGATCATATTTAAAATTTTATCTGTCTTGGTTGATTTAAAATATCGCAATTTTCAAATTTTTTTCAAAAAAAATTTTTCCTTCTCGGACTGTCGTGAAAGACTTCAATTTTTTGATTTTTCTTATCAGAAAGGTGTGTACATTGTTCCCTGGGGTTTTTCTGGTATCTTAAGAATGATTATTTTCAATTCTGGCAATAAGTGTGTGAAACGAATTAAATTTTATGAGTGACGCTAAACAAAATAAATATTTCAAAGGGATTGTGATTCTTATGGAGAACTTACATGTTAAAACTACAGGACCATTTAAGCCAATACCTCAAAATAATGGCTCGCTCTGACTCATCAGCTTTTAGGGGAATGAGTCTACTCTCTATTCGACTCAAGATTTTAATGTCTTTTGACATTGAAAATTTAATGCTCTTTATCCTCGTGAAAGTTATCCGAATTAGAATAGATATTTGTAAAGACTCATCAAATTGCTTTGTCGCTCCACAAAAAATTGCTTCAGAATTGCAACTTTTATTTTGATGCATAAACTTGATTTTTTATGGTTTAATTTGTTGACTAAAAACATGAAGATTCCCTCTGCAGTTAAATGAATGGCATTTATCGCTCTGTTATTTTTTCGTTCTGAGTTATTTCTGTACTTACCTTTCCGCTCTGACTTATTTACCTTATTAGATTTTACCGTTATGATACTTTACCATTCCAGAGCCGTAACCAATCATGAAGTTGGGGCGAGAGGGGCATAGGGTTTTTAATTAGGAAGGGTTTTTAATTTTGAAAATAGTAACTTTGGAATCACCTGGGAATGGATAAAACCCACCATTAAAATCGTTTTTCAAAGAAACTTAATACAGAATTCAGAGAGAATCATTTAAAATGTATATTTAATGATCGTCAAACCTCATATATCTTAAACTATATGAAAAGGATACAGTAAGAAGTTAAAACGCAAAATACAATAACTACGTCAAACACTGTTAAGAGATAAACAATCTTTGACGTGGTTATTGTATTTTGTATAACGAAGTAATGTGTTTTTAAATATGCGGATAAGGAAAAGTATAAAAGCATGCTAAACGAGGTGGAACGACGCGATCCTGTAATAAATATCAAACTCTAGAATACATGCTGAAAAATTTAGCTTGGGTGTCTCAGTGGAAAGAAAAGGGATTCCTCATTGAATGCAGTTTTAGTTGCGTTAACCCTATGTTCGCTAGCTGATGTGCTAAGTACCAGAATTTCAATAGGTAATTTACTTGAAACAGATCTTTAAGTGTATTTTGAGTAAAATCCGAATCAAATCGTAAAGTAAAATAAAATTTGCCGAAGTTTGTATTTACTTAATTCCTGATTGTTTTTGGTTTAAAGTGAAATTGTGAATTCTTTTGACGAAATCAATTTTTACAATATTGAACTATTTAAACTTCCTATAAAGTTTGTTAGATCTCAATTATTATTATTTTTTTATCAAAAACTTTTATAAGATAATCACACTATGAGATGACAAAAAAACACGTGCTCTATGACAACTATTAAATTTCATGAATATTTAGATGACGTAAAGTTTAAAGTTCAGCAAACATGTTTTTTAGGCACATTGTTTCTCGCCCTTAAGGAGGTAATGAAAAAAGCAACACAATATCTTCGAAGCTAAGTTTATCTCCATTATTGTGCGCTGTAATGAGTGCCGCTCTAGCTGTCGTCATAGTATATATTCAGCAATCACTTTTATTAAGTCTTTAAACTCGGAATTGTCATAAATAACGTTGGACACAAATTCGTTGTCGACGTTTGCTGAAAAATGGCTGAAAAGTCTTTAAAAGAAAAAGTTATTGAATTCTTAAACGAAGAAAATCACTTTACTAATAGTTTAGCTTTTGTCGAGAAAAAAACTGGAATACCAAGATTGTTTTTATTTGGAGGTAAACATCTACATTTTAATCTTCTATATTCACTACACTACAAAAAAATCTACTTCTATACTTTTATAAAAAGATTGTAATAAAAAAATTTAATTAATTGAATGTTTTATCTTCAAAGCATATTTATGCATTAATGTTTTTGTCATCTAATATGTTAATATGTTAATTAATAGTTTAATTTAAGCATAATTTCTAAATTTGCTAGAGTGAAACTAAAGTTATAATGGTTGCATTAAGTTAAAGTCATAAAATAAACGTTTCAAATTTTTTAAAATATATATTGAGTTGTCATCATTAGAGTTTGAAAAAATACTTTTTTTTAACGCAAGGAAATATCCTTTCTCATATCAAAAGTTAAACATAAACAGTTTTGAAAAAACAATTTGTCAAGTTTAAAGTGTTCAATAATGAAACTCATGGAATTCAGTTTTTAAAATAAAAAAAAAAAGCAATTCAGTTTTAGCTGTAGAAGCATATAGATATCTCTTTTTTATATATAGTTTTCCTTTTTTGATTTAAATTATTTATGAATTAGTATTTTGTTTAGGCTGTCTAACATTTTTATCTCTATACTTGGTTATTGGATATGCTTCTGGTTTTATTGTTGCACTACTAGGATTTCTTTATCCTGCATATGCATCGTAAGTTCTCAAATTCTAAATTTTTATTTAAATACCAGATATTTATGCATATGTACAGTATTTATAAAATGAATTTTAAAGTAAATTTAAATTTTAACTTTAATGACTTTATTATTTTTATTTGTAAAACTTACTAATTATTTTTTGATCAATCCTAATGTAAAACAGAAACCTTAGATTAACTTTATACCAATTTGTTGATGTTTTAGTAACCTCATTAAGTAACTTACATTGCTGTGGAATAGGAGTAGCTGCATAAAGTAATTTACATTGCTGTGGGGTATTAAAACTGAACTGTTTTAATATCTTACCCCATATTTCTCTTTCTTTTTTTTTTTTATAAGTGGTAATGGTGTTTCAAAGAGTGCAGTTTTTTTAAAGTTATTTATAAGCATTGGAAGTTTGTAACCAAGATTACATCTTGTAAAATTTGAAATGAGATATCACAATCAAAGTTGATTATGCCAGATTTGAGGTTGATTCAATTTTACAACTCTAATTGGGATATTTTCAAAGATGCTTCTGATTTCTACTCCAAAGCTTTTTTTAAAAAATCTTTTTTTTTTTTTTTTTTTTTTTTTTTTAACTTTTTAGCAATTTTTCATTTGTAATCTGGCACAAGTCATGTTGCAAATTAACAAATCCTCGATCCAGTTTTTTTTAAAATACTAAAAAAGAAGTTCTGAATGAAAGGTGTTATACTCAAATTTAGTTTCTAAAAATTCAAAATATTTATATTGCAGTAATGTCTGCACTTTAAGTGAGTTTTCAAATGCAAACCTTCATTTAATTGGTATGCAGCTGCCAAAGTATACATAAAATTTTACTTTTCATTAGGCAGCTCTTTAAAATTAATTACTATAATTTTATTTTTAAAAAATGTTCTCAGAGTGAAAGCTGTGGAAAGTGCAAATAAAGATGATGACACTCAATGGTTGACATATTGGGTTGTATATGCAGCTTTTAGTATAGTGGAATATTTTTCTGACATTTTTCTATCGTGGTTTCCACTATATTTCTTATTAAAAGTAAGTTTAAAGAATTTTTTTTTTTGTTTCTTCATATATGTATGTATATTTTAACTTGCAAAGCAGATCTAAACTCTGCTTTTTTAATTTCTGTTTGTTTACAGTGCATATTTCTTGGCTGGTGTATGGCCCCTTTTTCATGGAACGGTGCTAACTTCATTTACTCTCGCTTTATTGCTCCATTTGTGATCCAACATGAGAAAGAAGTTGACAGATTATTAAAACAAGGAACTCTTGCTGTTAAAGATCTTTATGGAAAAGGTTTATTTTTTTTTTTTTTTTTTTTTAATTTTTAATTTTTAGGTATAATAATCCTTTATCTATAATTTCTCTTATAGCTGAAAAAGAGGCTAAGAAGGTTGCTCTTGATCATATAACTTCAGAAAACAAGGATGATTAATGGAAAGAAAAAAATAGTTTCAGAAATATTTTTATAATCTTTTCCACGAAATAATTTATTTCATATTTGGTTTTTATCATTTGCATTATTTCCTTCCCTTTGGTTTTTTTAGCTTTGAATTTAGATTTCACGTTTCGTTGTATTTAAAGTTTTTTTAGTTATGTTAAATCTTGAATTTTACGTCATTCTTTATGTTAAGGGGGGGGGGGTATCTTTGTACCTAAGTTTGTTTGTTTTTGTTTTTTTGTTTGTTGTTTTTTTTTTATTGTTTGTTTTGTGCATAACGCGTTTAACTGCTTATTTACAATGTTTTCTTTTCTAATTTTTTTCTTTTTTTGGAATAATATGACCAAAAGGGTAATTATTAGTCCGGGATGAATTGTAAATCGTGGATATCTCGTATATAAATTGTTTAGAAAATATTTTCTTAAATGACAGTAATCAAGGATACAAAAAAATGTAAATAATGAAGCTTGTTATAACTTAATTAAACTTGTTATAACTTAACATTTTTTCAAAATTTAAATCAGTGACCAACCTCTCGAAGTTTAATTTAAATCAGTGACCAACCTATTAAAACTCTCGATCAAGTTTAATTTAAATCAGTGACCAACCTCTCGAAGTTTAATTTAAATCAGTGACCAACCTATTAAAACTCTCGATCAAGTTTAATTTGCGCTGATCTTGACTCAAAATAAATCTTTTAAAACATTTCAGGGGACACGGGCTTACGAATTTTTAAACTAAATTGATCATCAAAATAAAAATTCAAATAGCAAAACTATTTTACTTAGCGTTCTTGTAAGTTAAATTTAAAAAAATACAACTGCGTTAATGCATCGGCTATTTATGTTTCAAGAGATGATGGAAAATCAGTGGAAACTGGCTAAGAAGTCAACCTATACACAGCCTTTTGCAGATCGTTATTTCGCAAAGCCGAACATGTTTTAAAAACCTTTCTGGTATAAAACCAGTCCGCTTGCAAAGTGGGGTTAAATACATCATCACCTGAGTTTTGTATTATTGAGTGTCGATTCACGCATCAGTTTTTTTCTATCGCCTACTGTTCTTTCATTACATGACCTCTTTTGTACTTTAAAATGGGGCAAATATGCTATTTACAAAAATAGAAAAATAAGCTGATACTACACTATTTGTCTAATTACAAACTTTATTTAACACGCCATGTTTTTTTAATTACAATCTCACCACACGTATAACAAAAAATGTTAGGAAAGTATTTTACAAGCATTGCTGCCCATACCCGCTGTGAGATAAAACTGCTTCAACTTTTTAACAAGGTTTCTAAACATCTCTACTGTTTTCTTAGAAAAAAAAGATTGGTGTTGTCCTCATTTGCTTCAATAAGTTCGACTCTTTAACCGTGGTTGACACACCTGACTTTATGTATTTCGAAGTAAATCAAAAAAATGTTTTACCTAACGGGCCGATATCCACCAGCCAAATATCAACGGGTCGACAGCCTTTTATTAGGGCAGCAATCTTTCGAAACAATATTCTTAAGTAATATTGAATGAGGAAACTCTTAGAAAAATACAGTTATACTAATAAGATTGAGCCGTTGAATAACATTAAAAGACAGGATGCTGGAAAAAAAATTAACAAAAGAATCCTGTGTAAAAGTGAAGAATAACAACAAAGAAAGAAACCCTTGTAACTTTTTTACCCTGTCTCTGCTTAATTCACCAACATAAAGTGAATGACGTTAAAATAACAAAAATTATCTAATATATTAATGTACAATATCTTTAAACGGAGATTTAAGAGTCTAAGGAGTTAATGTTAAAATATAAGATTAAAAGCTGCTTTGGTGCATACAAAATGTGCACATGAAAACACCGCATATTTCTTTTTCCAACAAAAATTGAACTTTCATGAGAAAAAACAGGAAAACACGTGCAACTTCATGAACTTATATACTCTTAAAAGTAACAATAATTAATTATGCAAAAAACAATTTAATTTGTAAATAGCTTTTTTAAAGGACTAGTCAGAAGTGAGGTCTTTCAATTCTTCTTTTACTGTTGGCTTTTTGTTTGTAAATTTTGTGATCTGCAAAGCTCACTTTAAAGACTTTAAACATCTCTCCCATGATTCGAACTTCTTGACCTGATAAGTGCAAAATACCAAAATGAAGTTTTACGTTAAAAACATTTTACTTTAGAGTTTGAAGTGTAAACGGTTTTATGTAAGACGACTTTAGATTTTTCTGAACATTGCCTTTAGTCTACTAGGCTTTCGTTTCTTCGTCTGAAATACATTTTGGGCCAACTTTCGTTTCATTATTCTCCTCAGAAAATTCTTAGAAAGTGCGTCATTTATTTTTTACTTACTACTGGATTTAAAATGTCAAAATTTTTAAAATACTGATGAAAACGAGTGTTTTAATGAAATAGTGGCAGACTTGAGAAAAACAGAGCAAGATTTGTATTAGAAAACAAACAGATCTGACGAGATAACTTAGTTCTAACTTCTTTGAAATCAATTACAGCAGAGTGGACCAGTAGCTTCCAAAACCTTTGTATACTAACACTAAAGGAGTAAGTATCGTTTGAAAATTAAGCAACTGTTTTGTCCCAGTCAATCATTTAAACTATTTAAAGTAATTTCAGAGTGACTTGATTAAGTTTGTAAAAAAAACCTCCAGACGAATCTTAAGTTTTTGTTTAAAGCAAGCAACTTAAATGGAGTTATTGCTAAAATTGAAATTATGCTCGCATTACTTCCACAAAATACTAAATGTCTGACACGTTAGAAACCTTTTTCCTAATATGGCTTAGATATGAAAGGAGGAAAACAAAATTAAAAAGCGATGAGTAGAGTTTATTTTATTCCCTTGATTTCAATTTTTCACGAGCAAGTTTCTTTTTAGAAACTTTTTTAACTTCAAGTTCTTCTTCTGCACGAGGAACAACTTCTTCTTTCTCAGTCAAGAACATTTCAATATGGCATGGACTTGACATGTATGCTAAAATAAAAAGCAGAAAATACGATATCATGGCAGCCAGCCAAATCATAGCTCTCAAATTTCTTTTTATTCTCTAATTAATCTGACTAAAAGATTGTTTAACCATTAAAACACAGAAATCTAAAAGTATCAAGTTTACACAACTACTTACGATTAATTCGACCATGGGCACGGTATGTTCTTCGTCTCATGTAGGGTGCTCTATTTACTTGAATATGGTCTATAACCAAGGAATCAACATCCAAACCCTGGAATAAAATAATTCTAAAAAGTCACGATACTTTAAAAACTGAAAAGAAAATTATCAAGATTATTAATGCACAAACATAAACTGAGAATCTTATAAGCAAACAAAAACATAAAACTTATTAAAAGAGTATAAAAGTTTTTTGAAGTCTTTTGAATTTTTTTTTTTATAGCAATATCCCACCTCTATCCAAAATTGCACTTGCGCATGCAATTTAACGATTTAGAAACTTGGTAATGATATAGCATTTGTTTTACGACCAACAGGATTACACAAATAATCAAGTTGGAGATACCATATGCAATTTAAACAGCATTGTCAGAAATTTAATTTTATAATGTCAATATCACAATTATAACCAAAACTACACTTAGAGTAATGCAATTTAACAATGTTATGAATTTGGTAATGATATAACTTTTGACCAACAAGATGGAATAACGAAGATGGAGAAACCATTTGCTTAAAATTCAAATATTAAATACAAGTTTACATGAAAATGTTTAGTACTTCATATACTGATAATCTTTAATATTAAAGTTAGAACTTTGTTGTTAACTCAAAAAATATTAGGACAGATTCACAAAATTTGCAAAACATTGTTTTGCAAATTTTGTGAATCGATATTGAGCATTGATAAATGTTCAGTTAAACACAAACAAAATATTGTTTGTGTTTAACTGAACATTTATCAATGCTCAACTAAACATTAAAAAATACCTCGCAACCAATCCAAAAACAAAAATGATAGATGCTTCAGAAATAGATAATACAAAACAGAAATTTCAAGAAGGAAAAAAATGAAACTGTTACAATCTTATAACAAAATCCAAAAGATTTCATATAGGTTGAGTTTCATGAGTAAGAAGACAATACTAAAATAAAGCTGTCACATAAGTTGAGAATAAAGCTGTCACATAAGTTGAAAGCAGCACATAAGTTGAGGATAAAGCTGCCACATAAGCTGAGATTCATGAATGAAGACAGTATGGTGAAAAAGACAAATTCTATTTAAAACAACCTTTCTCATTAGAAACCAGAATTTCTAAATTTCTCATGAAATGCATTAAGTAACCAATTCTTACTCAAAGCACTGAAGCACTTTAGATTGATTTTGAGACCTATGTTTTTATAGGATTCTTAATCATCATAAATTCACTACTATAATCAATCATAAAAATAGGGGGAGGCAGAGAAAGTGCAGTAGGGCCAGTTTTAGAATGAAACTTAACAGAACTTTTATTCCAATTTGTGACATTTACATACTAACCTTTGTTAGACATCTTCATTTATATATCTTTATAAGACCACTTTATAACTTGTATTTTTACTAATATATACTTAAAATGAAACAAACCTTGACATCAGCATTGCTTTCAGCATTCTTCAACAGTTGCAACAAAAATGAAGCACTCTTTGTTGGCCATCTACCTTGGGTGCATTTATGGGCTTTACACTAAAGAAAAAAATTTAAATTTACATTACAACTTTACATTTAGAAAAATTTAAATTTAAGTTACAGTGTAGAGCGTTTTTAAAGACACTCTGATAACCAATTTTCAAACGATTTCAAAATATGAAGATCAATTATCAATACCTGAGCTTTTCTCCCAACACCTCCAGAGTATCTTCTAAATGGAATAATTTGTTTATGTTCCATAACATCTTTTAAATATCTGTAAGCTTTACGGATGTGCATATTTTTAATAGCTTGGGCTGTTTCACGAGTATTCTTGAAGTGAACACGTAAATATGAACCTCGAGCTTTACATGATTTTGTTGGATTTTCTGGGTCCGTTGAATACTTTCCCATCTTGGCTCCTGCTTAAATTTTAAAGTTCATATTTCAAAATTGATGCAAAAATTCCAACTAAACATATCATCAACTAGAGTATTGAACTCGAAAAAAAGAAATATGATGGGATGGACGAGATAATGAGGGATTCTTTAGCTTAAATTTGAAGTTACTTACAGCTCTACTACTCGGGCCTTCTAATTAATATTAAAGAAAATTTCATAGTAAGCAAGCTCACAACAGAATGTAAAATTTGCCTCGCTTTTCTCATTTTCGGTCTCGTAAATCCACAACCTTTACGCCAAAATTGTCGAGAACGCACATGTTAAATAATGAAAATCTGAAACCAACATTTTATATTTTTTAATCAACCAACATTTATATTTTTTAAGAAACTTTAATGAGACCGACGTTTCTTAAACAAAATTTCTTCAGCTACTGGAGCTGAAATAGATATGTTTTGGGGTAAAAATATTTGCGATTTTCTTAATGTATGTATGTATGTATGTATGTATGTATGTATGTATGTATGTATGTATGTATGTATGTATGTATGTATGTATGTATGTATGTATGTATGTATGTATGTTTGTATGTATGTATGTATGTATGTATTTATGCATGTATGTTGTGTATGTATTTATATATGTTATTAGGACTTGCATTGCAAGCCGGCAAGCAGTACACACAGCTTATTGAACGGTCATTTCATGTTTCAATGGCTGCTCTAGGTACCTTAATACTCTGCAAAATTTTTCTTCTAAATATAGTTTTATATATATATATATATATATATATATATATATATATATATATATATATATATATATATATATATATATATATATATATATATATATATATTTACACACACACATATATAATTATAAGTTTATTTTTCCAACAATTATTGTAACTTTAAAATGATAATTTAGCACATAATCTCCTTTATAAAAGCCATTTTGATGTTGATGTGGTTTCTACTTGCTTTATGCCAGTTACTACTACAGGATAATCTTTTTAATTTTCTATTTTTTGATAGTTACCTATAATTAAGATTTCTTTTTTTAGGTCTTGACTCAGATTCTGAAGAACCTGTATCTGTTTGTGTAGAACAAAATAAATGCTTGTTTATCTTGTGTACTCTTAAAGCTGGTCATAGTTATCAACAACTTTTAAATCTAAATTTTAGTAAGGGAGAAGAAGTAACATTCTCTATTGAAGGAAACAGAGAGGTGCATTTAACAGGTGTCTAAAAAATACTTATAGATTTTTTTTGGAAAGCCACTATTTGCAAAGTATGCTAAAATATTTAAAAACCATTTGAGTGGAATGTAACAAGTGAAGTTCTTAAAATTTTTAGCTAGAAAATTTTTTTTAACATGCTGTAATGGAACTTTTATTAAGCATTGTAAGTTAAATATGATTAATGAATATTTGAATATCTTCAATATATAACACTAACTTTCATTTATTTGTTTTATGTATTAGAAGTTGTGTTTTAGGTTTTCATTGATTTTTCTCAGGATATGTTCATCCTGAGCTAAAAGAATACGAAGTTTCTATTGATGATGATTGTCAAAATAATGACATGAAGGCAGGCTGCACATTAAGTGAATCTTCAATAGATTCTGATAATGGTATTATTTTACATAATTTTTGTGTATGTGTGTGTTTGATGATTGAAGACTACAGGGAGGAAAAGGGACATTTTCCTGCTTCATCTTCTGAGTTAAAAATCCTCAATAATTGTGTGTTCCTCCTTTTCAACAACAATAAATTCTATTGTAAATTTTTTTAATGTTTTTTTTTGCGTTTGTTGTTGTTTGGCATAAGTAGCTTATTTCTTTCTCAAAATGCTTTATAATGTTAATAATTTTAAACAAAAAGTGATGTTAATCAACAAATAAAAATTGAAAGAAATTTTAGTTGCATATTTTGAAATTTTAGCATGCGTCTTCTGAATTTAGTTGAAATTTTAGCATGCATCTTCTGAATGAAATTTTAAGTAAAGAAAGTATAAAGATTAGAAACAAACAATCAAAAAAGTGGTATAATCTAATTTTTAGATTGGGGAAAAAATTGATATCATGTAATATTTAGTTGCATAATCTTGCTATGTGATGAGATGCTATACTGGTGAATACAAATTATTGAAGATGGGAATTGTGATGAACACGTTGAAGAATTTAGATCAAGCAAATGGAAAACTAAAAGAAATGCAGAACAAAACTTTCCATTCACACCATCGAGCCAAACTGCATTTCAAACTGCATTTCATTTTTGTTTTGAGGTTGTTTAAGTAGATGACCAAGATTTGATTATTAAATTCATCTAACATCAGTAACAGTAGCTGCCAATTAAAAAAGACCAACTGGTTTATCTTTTTAATGTCTAGTAACTTTGGAAACATTTTCAAGTGTGTTAAAGTGTTTGTTCAAAAATACATATATATATATTTTTTTACAATGAATATATTTTAAACAAAATCTGCTTTTTGTTTTAATTTTAAGTTGAAGTACTAACCAGGTTCTATTTCTCAATAACCTAGTAAAATAGACATTTTTGTGAAGTGATATATTTTACTTTTAAATTTTTAATGGAAACTGTTTTAAATTTTAACAATTGAATGTCTCAAAACTAGTAAAATGCAATTCTGTCCCTTTTTCACCTGTCACTTTCAATAGTGTTGTGTGTGTGTGTGTATAAATTATAAAAACAATAAATTGTATATGCATATGTAAGTTTCCAGAATTTTACACATTTTACAGCTTCTTTAAATTATAATTTGCAGAAAATTCCATTACAATTGGAAAGATAGCAAAAGAATTGGGCGTTAAAAATGTGTTAACAAAAATTAATTCTTCAAAGGAAGTCACAACTAAAGACAGTAGCACAGTGGGTAGTAGTTCTGCTGCAGCTAAAGAAAGTTCTGTTGACTCAAACGTAGCTTATAAGGGAGTTGAGGAATTTCAAATTAAACACAGAAATAAAAAGAGAAAAATCTGTTAAAAATATTTTGAGGTTTACTCTCTAAACACTAAGGAAGTTAAATATTTCTATAGAAATAATTTATTATAATAATATATTGTATAATATAATATTGTATTATAATATAATGTTATAATATTGTATTATAATGTTATAATATTGTATTATAATATAATGTTATAATATTGTATTATAATATAATGTATAATATAATATTGTATAATAATATATTGTATAATATAATGTAATAATATATTCTATAGAATAAATTATTGGTTTTTGGTTGGCTTCGTTTTGGTTAGCGAATCAATCACAAATAAATAAACAACAAATGATTTTACTTTTCGATATAATTTTCATATTTTTAAATTTCATTTCTTGGTTTGATTTCATAGTTTTAAATTTATTTGTTAAATTGCTAAGACTTTCTGCAGCTTTCTTTTTGCGTCCATATAAAGGATACATGGGTAGTTTTAGTGTGGAATTTATCCAGGGCCTGACATGGTTCTCCAAGATTTGAAAACCAGGGTTTTGTTTTTTCAAAGTTTTTACATAAAGAATAACAAACTACGCGCGTAAAAGTTGTTACGGAATCTTTGAAAGCACCATGGACTTATAAGAGATGGACGTGCAACTCATTGTTTTACATCAGAGGCCGCAGAAATCAGCGAGCCATGCGAGTTTCTGACAAACTCTAAATTTTCACCCGTCAACAAAAAAATTTATTAAAATGGCTGCCCACAGATTTAAAACAGAAACTCTAATTACGTGGTATTAGTTTAAACTTTATACCGTTTGTTTAATAAGACTGTTCAGGATAAAGTAACTACTTCACGCGTTGACAAATTGCTAGACAAATTACAGCAAGGTAAATGAAATTAGTTGTCGTCACGAACAGATTTGATCATTTTTTCAAGACGAACATTTGTAAATTTTTTAAACTTTTTTCGTGTAAACAAAGCCCGTCAATGATAAAATAGACCTGTAAAGATAATTTTAAAATGACTAAAAAAAGTATAACGAAATATAAAAAAGCTTAAATAAAATTTTTTGTCAAGATCTGTTTTCATTCAATTCCTTGGTCCTTCATTCACTAGCCTTAATTTTGTGTATTTTTTTAGTATTTTTTCCGATATGTCGCCATCTTTTGCCTCGACTTCTCTATAAGCTCCATAATATATATTCCACTATGCATTATTTTTTTAGTGGGTGTATTTTCTAATGGGCTTTTTTATAATTCATTTGATAAAGCAAAACCTTTTAAGAAGTTATTCAAATTTATAATTATCTTGCAAAATGCGGCCAGATATTTCATGTTTTCTTTTTTCATATTTCATATAGTATTTCATTTGTCATAAAAAGCACATAATAACCCACTTGTTTTTGTCAAATAGAATTTAGTTTATATATAGCTGGTAAATCATGTTATGTTAACATAAAATAGTTATTCTTACGGTTTGCCATAAATTGATTTTGCTAAATTCATTAAAACTGACAAATTATTTTTTTCTTTATTGTATTTACATTCATTTTATGTATAAATTATATATCCTTAACTGTATATATTTCTGTTCTTAAAGATAAAAATAGAAAATTCTATAATTCTCATAAAATGGAAGTCTACAGCAATATAGTAGATGGAGTACTTCCCTGGACATGAAACAGTTATGCTTTAGGTAGCAAAAAAACTTGTTGATATTTTGTATTATTTATCATATCTCTAGTTATACATGTACTAAAGTAGTTAAGTAAATGATCTCAATTTCTATATCATCATCAGCGTTATTTCTTAAAGTATTAAGAATGTCTAGCTATATAAAATTAAGCTTAAAACATGGTTCTACTGTTTTTATCTTTAATAACTAAAAGGAAGTTGATGTAACTGGTTAGACGAGACCAAAAGTTTTCGATGAATCCGACAGACTTTAATATAACTTAATTTCTATTGTTTAAAACAGAGTTGATAACGCCTCCCGGCGGCAAGGAAACTTTCCGCCGAAAGGCCGACTTTTTTTGGAGGCGGAAGCCACTGGCGGCCGCCGTCAGAAGACATTTCGGAGGCAAGTTGGTTTAGAGACTGCCTCCAGTGGCTTCTGCCTCCCGATTGGCAGCAGCAGCCAGAACTTATTTTTAGAGGCGGAATGTTTTGGAAGCCGCCGCCAATCGGGAGGCGAAAGCCACTGGGGGCCGCCGTCAGAAGATGTTTTTGAGGCAAGTTGATTTGGAAACCGCCTTCAGTGGCTTCCGCCTCCCAACTAGCGCCGAAAGCCATAATGAAGTTGGTATTTTAGTCTCCCGCCGCCAGAAGAAATGAAAACCAAGGGTGTTGCCATATTGTCAATAAAGGAAAAGGAGCAGGTGTTTTTGATTGCTCATAAACTCTCGATTTTTAAAAGTGATAAAGAATTTAAAACAATCGATAGCAAGGGAAAAAACAGCTTGGTTGTCGTTTGAGGCTGTCGTAAAAAACTCTCTAGGAAATAAAAAAGAAAACTCTGCTGTTTAATTCTTAGAAAGTTGATAGCCTTTTGTGCTCTTCGATGCGAAATAAATATAAAACTTCGTTTTATAAATAGGCATCTTAAACAGTTTCTTGGTCAAGATGATTATTTAAAGGAGAGCGGTTCCACCAAGATCTTAAGAAAATGGATGATCGTTATCAAGGACATTTGGGAAAACACATGATGGCAGACTATTGTCCGACAGTACTGTCCAACTTTCTTTTGTCAACTTGCATCAAGCAAGTTGACAAAAGAAAGAGCTACAAGCAAAGGTTTCTTCCCGATTGAATATTTATGAGTAAATGATTTGTTCAAAATCCTTTTCAAAATTAAAATTTACATTAATTTTTTATAAATTTATAAAAAGTTTGATTTGTATAGGATGATGTTCATGCTATAAATTGTTTATTTTAAACATGCTATTGACTTTTTTTTTCATCTTTTAATTTTATAAAAAATAAAATCTTTCAAAATATACCCTAGAATTTCCAAATGAGTTTCAATTCAGAAATACTTCGGAAAAAATGTGCTAACTACCTAAAATTTGCAAAAATTAAAAAATTTTATGCAAAAAATCTGATGTGAGATTTGAATTCAGCGTATCAAAATAACAACTGTCAAAATTAATGCAATAAATTTTTTGTTTGCCTGTGTTATTTCATAAGAAAAGTTAATTATTTTTCTGCACGTTTTAAGACAAGATTTAGAACTTGGGTTTTCTCTTATATTCCATTTCAAAACAAATGACATTAAATGGAATCCTTTTTTTTATTGCTTGTATTCCATGTTGTTTTTTTTATAAGCATATGAAATTTTTGAAACAGGCTCGGGTATGCTTAAGCATAAAGTTAAAAGAGGCTCAAAAGTATGCTTAAGCTTAAGCATATTTCTAATAAAATATTTCAATACTTTCTTAAAGTGTGCGCGTTACTAAAGGTTAATGGGTATAAGAAAAATAAAAAGTTGACTTATGCTCTGTATTTGCTTTGGTTTTAATGTAGCTGAATTAATGTTATAGTATAATAACAAAAAATAAAACATATATACTATATACAAATGTTATCAATGAAATATGAACTTCGCGTTCCTTCTCGTCCGGACCAATAAAGGTGTCATCTGGAAGAATTTTGTTGGCACTTTCATTTATAGCATCATCTACCTCCACCGGTTGAATATCACCCTGATTTCCTATGGGTTGATCACTGCCAGGATCTGTAATGGATGGTGGGGGCACTTTGTAACTATCAAGGCCCTCTAGTTTAACAAGCAAATCTTCTGAGCCATCAGAAGTCATTAAACACCCAGTCATTATCCAACATTTCTTCCTTTGCTTTTCATACGTTGAAGTGTTTAAAGCTTTCCATGCTTCCCCTGCCCAACGTGTAATCAAAATTCGTCTCTCTTTTGCAGTGTATTACTGAACCATCTATCAAAATCATTATCTCTATCGAGCCATTTTTGATGTTCAATCACAATAAGTCTTTTCAGAGTGGCAGCATATCCTGCATCAACTAGTTGCCAAAGGTCAGTGACACTTGGTAGACCGTACCATAGAAGTCCTTTAGCAGCAACCACAGCATCTTTAAAATTCTCCTGCATCTGTCCCTTCAAATTGTCCAGCAAAAGAACAAATTTATCAAGCTTTTGTTCTTTTACAATTAATAAATTTAGAAATATATATATTTAAAATTTTTAAGTAAATGAAATTCAAATTTTTAAAATAGTTTATGAGGCTCACGAATATGCTTACATATGCTTATTTTTTTTCCAAATCTGAGCCTCCATATGCTTATAAGCGTTATGCTTATAAAAAAAAAACATGTATAATATAATTCAAGCTTATTGGAAGACTAATATTATTTTGTCAATTTAAAACTTAAGATAGTAAATAAAAACTTTTTTTCGATACTTTCCAATTAGATACTTTAGACTTGATAAGTTTTTCCACCATCCTGATGATATTATACAATTTAGAAACGATAAAAAATGACGTTCCTTTTAGAAAAAAAAAAGTATAAAAGTATTTTTTAATGACCTCGAGCACCACAACATTGTGATTGTTTTCATTGCGGTTTTTTTTAATTATAACTTGTTAAGGACAAAATGCTTTTTTATTTATCAAGGACATTTACCTTGTCATTATTTTCGAATGTTTCAGTTAGCAATATTAATGCTAGTTGAGTATATATATTTAGTTATCAGCAGAGTTTATAAAAGACGGAAAAATTCTCGACTACACTTTTCTTTCGCAGCCATTGGCGTCCGGCTCCCCAAAATACGGAAATCTTGAAAATCGTTTTATAGCATTAATTGCGAAATTTTGAGTATTTTAACAAAATTATGACTTTGTCAGAGATTGGTTTTTTCAAAAGCTATCGAATAAAATACTTTGGTGCGATAAATTTTTTAAATTTAAAAATATTTTACAACCATTTTTCATTCGTAATTTTTTTTTTTTTTTATTATATAAACTTAAATATCGATTTAATCATCGAAACAAGTCAATTTTACTGAGTCTTCAAAGATAAGAATTAAAGTTTGGGTTGTGTTTTTTATTCCAACTTAAAACAACTAACATTAAGTAGAATCTTTTTTTACATATGATTAACGTAATAAAGAAAATTTGACTTTGTCAAGCAAATCCAAATTTTGTCTAACTACTAAAATCGCGTTTAATGTTTCATCCGAAAGCCGAGTTCTCAAATGGGTGTAGACCATTGCAAAGCTACTGCAATCTCGTTCAACTTTGACCTGAGAAAATGCAGCACCAAAATCAATTTGAGAAACTTTGTAAAGTTCCTTCCAGTTAGGATCATCACGTTTTAAATGCCAATATTCAAGAATATTAAAATTTTCATTCACACCAATACGTGGCTCACTATATACAATATTTGTTATTTGTTGATGAATTCTTCTGTTTTGTATAATATCTATGCTTTGACGTTGACCTCCTCCTGAATGAAGAGATACCAATTATTTGTTTATCAAACAACAAGTATTGTCTAATCGAACTGATTATCGAATCATTAAAAGTTTCAAAGTTTTTCAAACACTTAAAAGATAAAAACTTTTCTTTAAAATTTGACTTTTTGACCTTAAATCAATAAAAGGTTAAACTACTTTTGTTTGGTTTGTGAAGAAAAAAAAAAAATGGAAGAAACGAATAATACTCTACGATGACGAAAATCATTAATATCAAGTTATTGAGTAGTATTGAACTTTTATTGACACACAGTGTGGAAATTCTTGATTTTTTAATGTAATTGAATAAAATTTGTTTAATGAACCGCTTGATATCAAATACTGGTTAAATATCAATTACTGAATGATAGTAAAATCTCTACCTGAAAGTTGAGTCAAACGTTCTTCATCTTCATCTCGTAAGTTTTCAGGCTGTCGAGCAATTTCAGCAAGTTGTCTTTGTGAGTTTGCAAAGTGATGAATCTTCAGTAAATGATCAACTCCACGGCTTCTCAATAAGTCGTTGAAAACTTCATGACTAGCACTATTCCATGCAAAACGAGGATCCAGTAAGAGAGCAGCGATGAAAGCATCACATTCAAAAAACCTTTGTGAACGTAAATTTAAAGCTTCTAGAAGTTTAGATGTTAAATTATTTTGTCCATCGGCAATCTTTTCTAAATTCATCACACTTCTCATTCATTGTAAAAAGAAGTCCGACATGGTATAGTCTGATCTTTGAAAATCCTTCATTGCATAAAATATCGGCTCGAATGTTCTTGCATATTCCTCAATAAGTTACCAGGTTTCATCATTTAATCTTAGCTCGCGGTTATTTCGATTAGTCCCGATTTGTTCATATATCGCGAGTTTTTCAAACATGTCTGATACCATGATGTAAGTACTACTCCATCTCGGAGCAATATCTTTGCGTGGTCTCTTGAGATCAGCAAAAATTGCATCATACTTAGGCGCTTGTGTATTTCTTATAAATTTTCTTATTTCAGCAAGAGTGGCTTCAAACGGCTCTGTTACGTCTTTTGCAGCTAATTGGCAAACATGCGCTCCACAAAACATTTTGGTACAGATTGCACCAATATTATTTTCTAACACATTTACTTTTCTCTCTTGTTCTTGAGTATGTGATAGCCTTTCGATCCCATCGTCTGTATCTTCAAAATTTCCTACAAGTTCTTCTTCAAAATTGACTCGGTCAAGCAGATCGAAATCTTCAAAATCAAACTGTTGTGCTTCCTCAACAAATTCATTACAAACGATCATTTGATTTTGCATTTCTCTGATAGCATCAGAAGCTTTGATCATGTTTTTACCTTGATCCGAACAAGCTGAGTAAATATCATCTGCCCCTTTCCCTACTTTCGCAATCAGAGTAATTAGCTGATCAGCTAAAACCGCTCCAGCTAAAAGCTTGCCGTCCGTGCTGAGTGATCATTCCCAAAGTTCGATCGTGCAATTTTCCATCTTTTGTATACCGAATACTTGCAGAAAAAGCATTTGTATTGAAACGAGACGCTGAATCAAACATTAATGATGGATATACATTTTCTATATCCTTTGCAATACTTTCATAAATTTGGCCAGCAGCTTTAAGAATAAATTCTTTTGCTTTTTGACGATTCCATCTCACACCAAAAGCTTGAAGAGCCTTTCTAATCGTCTCATTCTTCCCCATGTCATCAGCGACTGTCATAGGCAAATTTCTTATCAGAATCGATTTTATGAAGTCTCTTACTGTATCGTTTATATCGAAGTCAAATTTAACTTTTTTACGCGAAACGAAAATAACATTTTCTTCACCGTTACCCTCCTCATGATTGTTATTTCGAACTCTCCTCCTTTCCAAAATTTCTAGTCCTATAGCAATATCCTAGTGTTTTGAATGCAAATGGTTTTTGAGATGAGAAACATTTCCGGCAAGAATTGCTGGCTTTTGTTCTGCGCACACTTTGCATTTCCATTTGTTATTTTCAGTCAAAAAATATTCTTTTACTCGTGTATTTTGCATTTTTCTGTACATAAAGCTTAAATCATCCCCGATCAATCTCTCAGAAAAAAAGGTTAACTAAAAAAAAATAATAAAAATTACCATTTCTTATTACTCGAATCTTAATGAATAAGAAATTCGAACAATGAAAATTCCATCGTCTAGAGACGCTTTTCAAAAAAAGCTTAATGATACCGGTAAAGTACGAGATTTTTACTCCCACGTTTTTATTACTTAGTAAAAATCTCATAATTAATTTTTACTGTATTTTTATGTACAAATTTATTTTGCAACCACGTATTTTGTCAATACTTTTAAACGTTGCAACGTGTGGGGAAACCTATGGGGTAAATAATTAGTAAGAAAGCGACGAGATAAACAGTTTACATATTTATAGTTGTTTAAAATAATTGCATTGAGTTTTCAATTGTGTTTTGTAGTGGTGCGATACTAGCTTAGTTTGGCATGTACTTTTGTATGGCGCAGTTTTCAACTTAAAAAAATTCAAAATTTTTAAAGAATCTTTTTTTTTAATTTTTGTTTAGAGAAAAGTTATTTGGTGTAAAGAAGAGCAACACCACATAATTAAGTTTTTGAATGATGCTTATGATATTTCCAATGAGGCAAATGCATTATCTGGCCGCATTGGCATCAATTCAACCACAAAAAATATTCAAAAATTTTTTGGTAAAGAATGGTAAATTCCATAGCCACTTTTATTTCAGAATGTAATAACTTTCAAAAAGCTAAAAAAAAGAACCTTCAAGTGAAAATTGTTACAAATCGTTTCAGTTCAAAAAGTTAGCATAAAGCAAGTTATGATTGATTTGACTCGATTGCCATAAGTGATATGTTATTTTCAAAAATTTTGAATTTTTTTTAACTTAAAAACTACACCACACAACAAAAGTGCAGGCCAAATTAAGCTAGTATCACACAACTGATAACATAAAATGATTATAAGTAGTATAAACAACTATAAATATATAAACTGTTTACCTTATCGCCAGATTTACCTAGATGACACATCTCATTAATGTTAATTATGAATAGCTTTGTTTTTCTTCGAAAATTCGATTTATCAACACCATTTACTAGTAGCTGTCTTTGGATTATTTTGTCTTTTAAAAAAATACAAACGTCAACTAATTCGGTATGCGGCGTTTAATTTTTAATGATACAATCCATTTAAAAATCTAAAAGAGAAAATTTTAATTTTATTCGTACGAAATGGAATCGCTTCTTTATTGCTTTTCAAGAAACCGCAATCTTTAAAACGATTAAAAGTAATGACAAAATACAAGAGGTCGCAAAGTACATGTTTGCCGCAAAATATTCTAACTTGGGGATAAATACCTGGTGATGACCGTAAAAGTTTTATGAGATTTTTACTTGAGGAATTAAAAAAAAGCGTAGTAGTAAAAATTTTATAGCAAACTGGAAATTTCAATAAGTAAAAAAAATCTCCTTAGTATAATATTTGATTCGACGAATGCGCATTTTCCATTTTCAAAAAAAAAAAAAATCAATTTTCATAAAAATTTTAATTATTGGAAAAAATTCAATTAAAACCGATACTAATTTCTAAAATTTTTAATGAGCATTTAAGAATATTGGGTTTGTCAAGAATTTTTAACAATATCTAATGAGTAAAATTAAGAATTTAATGCTATGGTTGAAAAGTGACAATTTTAATTCAACCGATGAGCGACTTGTTCAAAAGTTCAAACTTTGATCCCATCAAAAACTGACAATTTATTTTCTATTAGTTTTCGTGGAAAAGGTTTTTTAGCCAATGGCACGGACATTTTAACTCTTGGTTTGAATATAAACCTTCAAATTTTGTTGATAGCTATAAAAAAAAAACCACTCTGACAAAATCATAATTTTTTGAAATAGTCAGTTTGACAATAAATTTCATATAAAACGCAATTTTAATTTCAATTTTTTAATATTTGAATCCAATTAATCTTTAAATTGCTTGTTAATTTAAAAACAAACTTTTTAAAATTAACAAGCAATTTAAAGATTGAATTTTTTTTATGAAAATTTTGCTTTTTTGTCTTCAACTTCAGGCGGCGCACAGTGGAGTATTTATGGTAAAAAGTTGATCAAAATTATTTTATGGCTTTTAACAATTAGATAAACAATTAAAAGTAGTTTAAAATCATAATATAATATTTAAATTAATTGTGCAGGTTTTTTTTTTACTCAAAACACACTTTTGCATATAAACCATACAAAAAGAAGTTTAAAAAAAAAAAACTAAAAAAAAAACTAAACAACAATATAAACTGTTAAACTTCAATTAAAACATTAAATGCCTTAAAAGTAAAAATATTTTTAAAAAGTGATGCAAATACAAACAACTTAAACCAAAGGAAATATACAAATACACATACTATAAAGGTGAAATAAACCCTACTATAAAGGTAAAAACAACATAAAATAAAAAAAAAATACTTAAAAAACGATAAAAAATAAACATTAGTCTGATTCATTTTCGCTAGATGCCTCCTCTTCATATTGTTGTAGTTCATTCAATGTTTCTGGTTGCAAGAACTATAATGCCTCACTGGAAATAGCATTTCTTTTATTCTTGAGCCTCTTTCTGACACTGCTCAACAAAGGATCGGAACTTAACAGAAGTCTGTTTATGATATCCCTATTACAAATTTCTCTTGAAAATTTCCTCGAGAAATTCTGTCTATAATCACGGAAGTGCTTGTTTCGAGCCTCAGCCGCCTCTTCCGATAATTGACCAATAGGCAATATAGCTTGATCAATTATTGTGGCACCATGTCTCAATATCTTGTGCATTGTAGGAGCCATTGGATACCATCCATAAATTTCAACATAAAGTTCTGCTGTCAGTTCTGCAAACTTTTCAAATTTTTTGATATCTATTTTATATCCACTTGACAGGGTTTCCAAAATGATACTACAATTTTTAATAAGTCCAATGTTAACTCCTGTAATGCAGGATGAGGTTTGAGGATCTGAGAAAAATCTTCTTGATGTATTGCCATCATTAGTATTCCCAAAACCTGCAGTTGGAATATCCACCAGCAGCCCCATTTTCTCTTTGAATTTGTTTTGAATGTTTTTTTTTGTTTCAGCTACAATTATTTTATCATTTTGTGTTCTCGCTTGCCATTTTTTTATGGGAATGTGGTATGATAAATGTAGTAAAGATTCGAAAAACCTAATCCTTGTATGCAATATCGATAAACCAAATTTAAGGGCATCTGGATTATCTATGTTTTTTATGGTTAAATTATTAAAGTCTTTTGATGTTAGTCCACATATATAGCACCTCATAGTAGATGTCGTGTTGGTTGCAGCATTGCATACTTTTGCATCAACCATTGTAAATGCCAAGGTATGCTTTATATGTATAATACCACCTAAAAACTTCGATATTTCAGTTTTTTTTAAGTTTTTTATTTGATCTTCTACATAGCAGATTTCTTCATTTGTTATGTCTTTAGTTTCATGGATAAAACGAATTCGAATTGGGCGACAATATCTTGTAGAAGAGGGCACAGGGTTTTGCCAAATAATCTTCTGGCTACCAATATGACATATAAGCCGTAGAGGCACAAATGAACTTTGAAAAATGTTAGAGTCACTATCTGTACTATTTTGGAATTTTTGTTTAAATGTTTGCTGCTGTGAGCCATCACAACCCCATTTTGATAACATTTCTAAATTGCTTCTTTCTTCTTCGTTTAAGGTTTCCAAAACTTCATCCAAATATTCACACAAGCGTCTAGTTGTGTGGTCTAGAATATCTTGTAGTTTAATTTCACAACATGTTTCTGAAACCGTCATTGACTCTTGTGGAGGATAACATTATTTTTTTGATTCTTTCAAAAGCGAATAACATGGATAAATGTTTTTATTAGCTGCATGAATTATTTCATATTGTCTCCTTGTCATATTGGCTTCCACAAAAATTGATAATGCTTCTGATGGTGTGTGTTTTTTTATAACATTTGTCTGAATGGAATTGAAGTTTTCTCTATATTTGTTTGCCTTTTCCGGTGAGCAGCAAATATCTTTCATTATTCTAGACGCATCACAATGTCCTGCATCACGCTGACTCATTTGGGCAGCATAGGTTAGTTGTGCATAAGATAATTGGTCTCTCAAAGCTTTTGTTCTACGCCTCTTGCTTGGCGAACTCAACAACTCGAAATCTTTTGATGGTCGACCAGGCCTTTTTATTATACAGGTGGGTAAACTTATGATACCATTGAGCCATAGTTCATTGTGCTTCAAAAAACGTTCTTCTATGTAGTTAGCAGCTATCCATTTTTGTTTAAAATGACACTTGAAAGTATTTAAGGCGTTTTTTAGTGAACTTTGTTCATTTTCAGTACATTTTGTAATAATTTTGAGATGATCTTCTAAAAACACAAATTTATCATCAATTTTTTTCTTTGGGAATTGTTTCATAACATCGTAGAGTTCTTTTCTAGTCATCTCTTTCACCTTTGGTTGGGATTCTGAAAAAAAAAAAAGAAATAAGTTTTTATACAAAAGACAACGTTTTTGTCGTATAATTTAATCAAAATTAAATTTTAAAAAATGGAAGATTTATGTGGAACATTTTATTTCAAAAATCCTAACTAGAATAACTAATGTTTAAGTTACATAAAAAATCTTTGCTAAATTCGGCTTAATTCATATACGAAAACAATTTTGAATATAGTATTTACAAAAAAAAATCAAACAATCTAAGTCTCGAATATATATTTTTAAAAAATCTCACTTTGTTAAGTAAAATGAAGAAACTATACATTTATTTTGTATGTACATACCTTCTTCTTCAACGTTCATCGTGATTTATTAAAGGTTTTACAGCATACAAGCTTAAATAATACTTTTAAAAGTTGTATTTGACAGGAAGCGTAAAAAACAAATACAATGAGCTCACGCGAAGTCCGAGTTTAAACTTTTTTTATACCTGGAAGGGGGAGTGGGCAACACTAAAATTGTTGTTTAGTGATGTAGCCTTTATAAATCTTTCATGATATATAGTTAATAGTACACTTTTACAAAATTTTTGTAATCGACTTTTGATCGACTATTACTTTGAAATACTCCACTGTGCGGCGGGAGGCAAAAATTTCGCCTACAGTTTAGCGGCTGCAGTTACCTGGGAGGCAGAAACCACTGGGGTTGGCCTCCAAATCAACTTGCCTCCAAAATATCTTTTGACAACGACCGTCAATGGCTTTCGCCTACCAATTGGCGGCGGCCTCCAAAACATTCTGCCTCCAAATAAAACTTCTGGTTGCGGCCGCCAAATGGGAGGCGGAAGCCACTGAAGGCGGTCTCCAAATTAACTTGCCTCCAAAAGAATCTTCTGACGGCGGCCCTCAGTGGCTTTCGCCACACGATTGGCGGTGGCATCCAAAACATTCTGCCTCCAAATAAAACTTCTGGTTGCGGCCGCCAAATGGGAGGCGGAAGCCACTGAAGGCGGTCTCCAAATTAACTTGCCTCCAAAAGAATCTTCTGACGGCGGCCCTCAGTGGCTTTCGCCACACGATTGGCGGTGGCATCCAAAAAATTCTGCCTCCAAAACAAAGTTCTAACTGCGGCCTCCAATTGGGAGGCGGAAGCATCTGGAGGTGGAAGCCAGAACATTCTGCAGGCAACAAAAGTTTAGGGAAGCGGCCGTCATTAGCTGCGGAAGAAACGTGGAGGCGAGAAGATTTCTGCCGTTTATCATCTATGGTTTAAAACAAAAGATTTGTAACAATATGCAACGAGCATGGTTCACAAAAAAAACTATTGTTGCACGTCCATCTCTTATACGTCTATGAAAGCACCAAACCTTTCACTAAAATTTGCATCGTCATTAAAAATCTGACTTAGATATTTTCTCTAGTGGTAGATGCTATAATCGTTTTTGGTATAACAGCATCTGTGTTTGAGGCTGCAGTGACAAAATTTTCATTTCCAATCTTTAACACCAATACGTATTCTGTGTAAAAGCTTTACTCTAGTAATAAACAATAATCTCGCTTTATTAGTCCAATATTGGTGATTTTGGCACGCATTGGCTAAGAATAAATAGATTAAGATAATACTGGCGTAGTTTTAAATATATTGACTAATGTAAAGTTTGGGGCCAATAACGTTTGTGGACTTTGAATAAAAGAACAAAAGAGCATTCTTCTGAGCAGAAAAGTTTAGGTAAGATGTTTTTGTTGATTTTTTTAGATTTTCATATGAGTTTGGCTTTAAAACAAACAAAAGCTAAAAAAGAAAACTTATCTAGCGTATTTGTAGTTGCTAAAATCCACAAATTGTTAAAAATTATCGCTCTTTGATAAATTTTTTTATCGCTCTTTGATAGATTATTTTCGACTTGTTCAAAAGGAGCAGTGGGCTTCGAACGCAGGCCGAAGCAAAGAGACATTTGAAACTTCAACACTATCTCTTTCAAAATCTCGCCTGTTTCCTATCACTTTGCTTGAAAAAGAGCGAACCGATTGGTCGTACATAAGCGTCTGCGTATCGTTTTATTTTCGTATCGTTATCATTCCGATATGATATTGGAAAAAAAATGTCATCGGAATGACGAGAGTTCAGGTATATACCGAGATTTAAACTAACTATAAAACCGGTTAAAAATTTTTTAACAATGTTTTGTCGTAACCATTCCGACAAAATGTTTTTAAAATTTCACCCAATCTTGCCATTCAGTCAAGAGAAAAGGTCCACACTATTTCGCGTCCTGAAAAGAAAATTAAGAGAATGGAGTGAAAGGCGTGAAAACGCTGCGAGTGACGTACTAGAGTAACTAGTACGTAACTAGCGAGTGCGTTAAAAGTACATTTATCTAGTAGAACACTTATGCTCTAAAACATTTATATAGTGCAACAATATCATGAACTTAATACTTGGTAGGCCTTTAGTATCATAAACCTATTTGACATCGATGTGAAGAGCATATATTTGACAAGTGTCCTTATTCTTCTAAGGTTTTTTAATTGTTGTAAATAAATTGTATTTGTTGATCTTGTGTCTACCAACTGATGATCCAAATATTCCCATAAGTGAAATATAAAACTTATGCTAGGAACTAGCTGTAACTATTTGAAAACGATTATTTTTTCGAAAGACATCTTTATTGATTATGCTAGATGTTTAGGATTGTTGTCGTCTAGGAAGATCCATTCTTTTTCGCAGCTCATCTCCTTAAAAGGAACCAAGATTATGTTTTTAACTATGTCTTTATACTTATCTTTATCCATAATATTTTTAACAAGATGAATGGGCCTTTTATAGTCTTATAGTTTTATAGTTTTTTTTTTAGTCTCTTTCAAAAATGTTTCATCCATCATTTATCACATTTGGTTGGCAAAATATCAACAACAAAACAAACATTAAATTTTTGGAGGTTGGTAAGTATAATTAATCCCCCCTCCCCTCCCGACCCAAGTAGTATGAAGTTTGACTCGTCGCTCTAGATAAAGTTTTTCCACTCTTTAGGAGTCCAATTCAAAGATTTCTGAGCATACTGGAGGCGAACTATTTTGTTCTTCGTAGAAATAAAGAGCCTCTTTTGCTAGTTGTCAACCAAACAAGTTTGTAACTACGCAGGCTTCAGTTTGTTATTGTAATTTGAAAACTCTTTAAACTGCAAACTGAAAATTTGTGTCGATGTCACAAACTTACTGATCTTTTTCTCCAATCAGTTTTTCTCAAATGATTTTTTATTATCTCTTTTATCTGTTGCTGATGAACTTTCTTTCATTGTTTTCTACACATCTAGTGGATTTCTTTACAATATCTCTACACATCTATATATATCTTCTACACATCTAGTGGATATCTTTACAATATGAAAAACTCTTGTCTTGTTACTTTGTCATCATAGTTTTCTGGACCAACAATTCCTATAATCAAACTTTTTACAGTTGAAGTTCTTTGGCATGTTTTGGCAATTTTTACAGCTCATGACTCTGTATAAATCATTAGGTTAGAAAAGGTTAGTTTTTTAACATTCCTAATGTAAATTATTTAAAGATCAATTATTTACAGAATGCAGACAAAACATTAGAGAAAATTGTTGATAAATAAGAAATTAGGTGCACGGCGATGTTAAGATTTATTGTAAATATATTTTTGAAAGAAATAGTTAAAAAGAAAATTTTTTTTTACGCAGAATCTAAATTAAGTTGCATGTCTCCTGTGAAAATTTTAGTTTTAATCTCGAAGAAAATCTGAAGAAACAAAAACGTGGCCACACCTTTGCACATAAAAGTAGATTGCTGTGTACTGTGAATTACTTTAACGTGGATTCCTTCTCGAACTTAATTTACCTTTTCACGTAAGTTTAAATTTTTAAAGAAAGTAAATGCAGCCACATTTAAGACCTATAAAAGTTGAACCAATAGTTCTACTGTTTTATTTATCTATTTAATGGATTGCGCTCTAGACTGTTTACATTTGGTTAGTTACAAAAAATTACTGATTTAAATTGGAATTTAAGAAATTTCAAACGCTTAGCACGAAGTGAAAAATCTCAGACAACTCAGTCAAGCCAACACAAAGTATCGCACACTTACATCGTTAGGAAACAAGTACGAATCGTCAAGTTTAGAAGTACCTCTCAAAAATTTAGAAGCAATTTTTTATTTTAAGAAAAGGAAGAAAAAACCAAAACTGAAGTTATTTATATTTTAGTTCTATTTAAGCGATAAGTCAAGCAATTAGATTGGGCTGAAACGCTTCAATAAGATTTTTTTGTATTTTGTTAAGCAAATGAGCTTGGCATTCGGATCATTTATTTGTTGAAATAAAAAAAACTTTCACAACTAACATCATTTCCTGACCAAAAAATAACCTCTTTATTCAATCTTGTTTAAATTGCCCGAGTTTTTATTTCCAAAACAGCACTGAAACATTATTCTTCCTCCATCATGCTTAGTATGTGGCACTGTACACTCTACTTGAGCTCTTTCATCTTTTAAACCTCAATTGAACACTCTTATTTCTACCAAAAATTAAAAATCTGTGCAAATAATTTATTTTTTTTTGCTTCTAACCATAAGCGGAGACTCAAAAAAGTTGTCTTTTAACGGAGGAAACGGATTCATAATGGCAATTTTCATTTAATTTTGCTGTAGTTTGTCGATTTGTTAGACGTTAATTTCAAAATAACGCCGGCTTAACATAAATACTACAGTAATACGTAAGCGAAATTAACGTTTTTTGGTTAAAAAATTTTTAATGTTAATTTTTTTTTTTTTACTGAACGATGCGATATTTTAAAAATTTAAATATTATCCCCCCCCCCCCCCTGATGAGATTTTTTGAATATGCACTACGTAAATAATACAATGCTTATAGTTTTAAAGAATATTTTAGGTAATTATTTATTAATTCTTAGTTTATTATTAAATTGTAATTACTATTATACATTTGCTATTTATTTCGCTTAGATATGCAAATCTGATCTGTTCGATAACAAAGCAGTAATAAAATATTCTCTTTAAACAATACTGCATGAAATCTTTTTACGTTGGTTCTCAATTATTTATTTATTGGTTTATTTATTGATTTGTTGATCACATGAAAACTTATTTTATTCACTTCATTTAAATTTGAATGTTTAAAATAAAGATTAACGTTACGCAACTGATCTTGATATAAAATTTTCTTTACTATTTACATTTAGTAAAAATAATCCCTCCTTTCTTTCGCATCTATTTCCTCTTTTTTTTTTTGATGTTGTTGAGTTGCGAACCAAAGCGATAAGATATTTCTAGATTGGTTGGTTAAGTGCTATCATGATGTTAACGTACTTTCTGTCCATCTTAGCATTACGGTTTAGAAGTTGTACAGATTATAAAGGAAGTGGTGCTATTTATTTGAAAAGAAACCATTTGCATTTGGGTGATAAGATCTCCTTTCAAACATTGAACAAACTTACACAACTGCAGTGCGTCCACGCATGTATTAAAAATAAGAGATGCTCTTCGATTAGTTTTGAAAAAAAAGATAGATTTCTAGGAGAGTGTGGTCTACAGGAGAAAAGTGAAACTGAAGAAATTCAACGTCACACTTACGATAGAGACGTACGAAGCATTTATAATCAAGGAATCGTTTATTTCGAGAGCTTTTCATTCAGTAAAAAAAAACGTTTTTATTTACTTATATTAAATGTATAAGGCATCTTTAGCTAAGTTAAAAAAAGTCCTGTTATGTCCTCTATTTTATCTAGTCCTCTAGTCCTCATTGTCTAAACTCATGTATGTTAGATGGAACGAATTTTCGTTTTCACCTTCATAACATGTCTTGGTTTATAAATGAATCCATATGGTTTGAGATTACAGTTTGAATTTTTACAAAAAGTTTTTTTATTTATATAGTATACAGCAGCTGTCAAGAAGGATTTGAAAGTGGTAATAGGTTGACAGGTAATTACTTCTTAAGCAACGAGTTAAAATGGCATTACTGCAACATGGGGGAACTAAAAAACTGCGGTGTTGGAGGATGGACTTTAGCAATGGTTATTGACGGGGAAAAGGTTTAGTTATTAATTTTCATCCACTGTCCTTTGTTTTTTTTATTTTTTTTGTTCTTGTTGTTGTTGTTGTTTTGGTGTGTAAAAATATACCCATATTATATATTTACACGCAAGTTTATGAAAAAAAAAAGCTATCTTTTTAACATGTAATTCTTATAAATATTCAACTATTTTTTTCAAGCCAACATTCGCATGGAATTCACCATATTGGCTAAATGATGCTATATACAATGCTGACAAAGGGTTTTTATCGCCATTATCAGAAGAGGCTAAATACCCAGCATTTTCACACTTAAGGTTTTCGGAAGTTTGTCTCGGCATGAAATCCAAGAAAAGTGGAATAAGTTATATGAAGATTCCGGAATTTAAATCTCCGCAAACGTTAAAAGAAATTTTTAACGGTCCTTTTCAGAAGATTGAAAATGGACGCGAAGCATGGTTGAAGTTACTTAATGGATCAAAACTTCAAGCTGATTGCTCAGGTACAAGCCACGAAGGCTTTAACATTCAAGGAAAAGCGACTAATGTACGGCTTGGAATAACATGCTACGACGAAGGTCTGAGTCCTGAATGGACCGATTCTTGGATTGGCTTAGGTGGTGAAAATTTGTTTTGCCTCGAAAACGATTATCTTCCGCAGCCACAATCTTCATCGGGTAATCAATGCTGCTCAGAAAGGTGCAGCGAGTTTTCTTTAAAAGCTATGTCTTATTTATTTCTAAAATAGCAACTTACTTTCTGAATTTTTAGGTTTTTAAAATCAAAATTTAAAACTTACTCCAAAAAATATAAAAGTTTGCTATTTTTGAATATAATTTTGTTTTTTAGGGAAAAAAAAAAAAATTAACTTAATTTTTAGTAAAATTTTGTTAAGTTTTTAAGGAAAACTCGATGTTTTAGACGTTTTGACTCGATGTTTCAAAAGTTTCATATTTCTTCAGTTAACATATTTAAGCTGATGTATATACATTCATAGATTATAAGTATGAAGAACTAGGTTTCATATTCTCTTAATGTGTGTTTTTCTCACAATTCATACTATTCTGCTATCGCCTTTGTAATAGCGAAAACGCATTAGGTATTGACCAGTTTCAAGTTTACGCACATTTAAATTATTGAAGTAGCGCCTCATCTGTCGTTTTTTACTTTTGCGACTACGTCTTGTTATCGACAAATTACGGGGGAAAGAAATAGAAAGATGAATTACGGGGGAAAGAAATAGAAAGATATAACCTTCTGACTAACAGCTAACAACTAGTAGTGTTTTTCAAGTTTAACAACTTTTGAAAATTGTACTTTAATACTTAGTAAGAATATATAATTAAGATAATCAGATTATTGGAAATGTTAGAAGAAAAAAAATCTTATATTAAGGAATTCGGCTGCAAATCCATTTTTAATGAAGAAAAGCACCATAATTGGTCAGTTAATGAAGAAAAGCACCACAATTGGTCAGTTAATGAAGAAAAGCACCACAATTGGTCAGTTAATGAAGAAAAGCACCATAATTGGTCAGTTAATGAAGAAAAGCACCATAATTGGTCTGAGCGCTCGCCTTAAATACTTTATTGAGCTTTTAATTGATCATTTTAAATGAGATTCAAAAAAAAAGTATTCTGCCTAAATTTGCTGGTAGCTTTTTGGATTACAAAGACCTAAAGACAAGAATGCGATTAAAATATTGGATGCATAAAATCTCAATAACATAATTTTGTTCAGTCGTAACGAATAGGCTACAAATTTCAGCCATTTGAAAAAAAAAAGCGATTTTAAAACAATTTATATATTTTTTTTATTTATTATCCACATATTTGAATATGCAAGGCATTAAGATTCCGAGTAAAAAAAAAAGCAATAAATTCACACTTTATGTTATTTTGCTTCAGCCCTTCAGCCATTTTTACAAGATATTGCTCAGAATTCCTATTCGATTAGCGACCTTTAAGCTTAATTTAACAGCAAGTTTTAAATAACAAATTTATAAATGAATTTAAACTTGTCACACCAAAAAACATTTTGCTATTTTAAACGCATAAAAGAGTTTTATGTTAATAAACTTTAGAAAACTTAGTTTATCTTAAGAGATTTGTATAGAAGTTGGTTACTATTAGTTATTATTTTTTAAAAAACAGAACCCCGCCGACGCTTAAAAATAACGTAAAGAATTTATAAGCAAGACTTTGAGCTTCGAAATAATATTTGAGGAAATATTTAAAAGTACTCAAAGTAATATCTATATATCGGATATCAAATAAAAATAATTTGAACTCAAACTAGAAATACCTATACAGGTCCATTGTTTTCTCTATATGCAAAGATTAATTTCACGTAATTTTACGATGTGAAGATAAGTTATCAACATCTCAATAATATTACACTCATGTTACTGAGCCTTAAGGAGATTTATCGTAAAAAGATTTTTCACCAGATAAAAATCGAATCACTTTTTGTTGTTGTTGTTGTTGCTTTGTTTTGTTATCTAACTATCGATAAGTCTGGAAAATGATCGCAGGAGAGTCTATTTACAAGATGATGCAAGTTTTGGAACTATTGTTTAATAGTTTAATAATTAAATTTCATTTTAGGATTTAAATGTTTTTTTTGTGTAGTTTAATTTGAGATTCTTTCCGACTTTTTTTTTTTGAAAGAAATAATGGCATGACGTAAGATAAAATAAACATTATCAAAGGGATGATTTTTTACTTCCTATATCTGAGGGGAATGTTATTCAACTAACACACATAAGAAAATTTTTTTAAAAAATACACACAAAAACAAGTCTGAAATTATTATGCTCTTTTTATAGTTATTGATCAGCAAATGCAGCAAATTTAGTAAAAAAACTCAACGTCCACGCAGGATAAAGGAGGCCTTAATAAAAGCAACGCTCAAAAAAAAGCTCCTCAAGATAACGAGCGGTGTATAAGCCTGACGCGTAATGAAAATTTACTAGAAGTCTGTTACCTCCCAAACAGAAAATTATGTTGCCTTTTTTTTTTTTAATTTGAAACGGGTTTTGTTCGAAGATAGACATAAAATAAATTCAGTGCGCAAGTACATGCATAACATATGTATAACGTAAAAATAAATAAAAAAATATTACTACAAGTATAATGAATCTGTTTTGCAGATTGAGTATCAAGCATAATTTTCAATTCCTGAAGCTATAAAGTCCTGACATAACTAACGACATAACAATCGACGTAATACAAAGATGAAAGGCAACATAGATTGAAATAATGATAAGTCAGATTGAAATTTTCAGAACCATTTTATTTTTGGAAAGGATTCAAAAAAAATAATAAAAAAGGTCAACAAGAAAACAGTTATAACCGGTGAATATAAATAATGTTAGAAGTTTACATAATAACAAAACACATAACTGAACTTCTGTAAAAAAAATTTTTAATGAAAACTTTTGCGATTTTCTTAAACAAAACAAAAAATATATATTCAATATATACATTAATCAGGAATGTCATAGCATTGTCATGAAATGATTAAGAAAAACCTTTTTTTTTTTTTGAAATGTTTTTATATTTTAAAGCCACTCTTCAGTTTACTTTGACAATCTTGAATAAATTTCTTAAACTGGAACAAAAAGTCCAGCAAAAATGTTTGAGATTTTCTTGCACAGATTTTCTTAATGTTTGAATTACTAACAAAAATGCATTTAAAAGAAAAAAACCTTTTTTACCAAGTGGTTAAATTATTTCAAATTTTATAATTTTAAATACTAAAAATGAAAGTTTGCTTAAAAGTTAATTTTCCAATTTTCTTTGATGAATGATTAAACATGCAAAAAAATGGATAAATGCATAAATCCTCTAAATTTCGTGAAAATAAAAATATTCTTACATATTTTTACCTTCTTTTGTACCCTGTGCATTTATTGAGACTTTCAGTAAAAAAGAGATGCCAATTTAGATCTGTGTGCTGTGATGCTGAAGTTACCAATCCAATAATAAGCAGTACTATGAATTACCAAAATTCATTAAATATCTCTTCACAATCTTCTAACTAATATATTTCTGCCAAAAAAAATTTATCAGTAAACTTATCCACAAACTTGGGAAGGAAAACAATTTAATTTATTTATTCTTTGACTAGATCATACTGGACAAACTGTTTTAAACGCTCTAAATATTGGCCATATAGTTCAACATCATTATGGCCTGCACCTTCTACCCACAAAGGTTCAACTGCTTTTGGAGATTTTTCATATATAGCTAATCCATGAGAAAAATCTATAACTTCATCTTCTGTACCATGAATTACAAGAACAGGTGAAGAGATTTTGTGGCACTTCTCGATGCTAAATAAATATGAAATATTACAAATTTCTACATCACTTATTCTAATGAGTTATTCACTCTTTAATTGTTACATCAACTAAAAATTATACCACTTGACTTGAATGGTTTTAGAAGTAATTTATTTAGAGGTAATTAATTGGGTGTAAGAAATATTTTCTCTTTATAAAACCCTTGTGTTTAAATAACATAAACATGCATTTTTTAGTTAAAAATAAGTTCATAAGTTTTTACATCATAAGTATAATACATGAACAACTACATAGAATCTCTCAACCAAAACCATTATACATAACACAAATAAATAAAAACTATATATGTTGAATAGAGAGAGTACACATTTGTTATAATACAAAAATTATATCACACACACACACACACACACACACACACACACACACACACACACACACACACACACACACACACACACACACACACACACACACACACACACACACACACAAACACACACACACAAAGAATAAGTATGAAAATTTTTGATAACTGACCTTGGAAAAACGTCAAAGCAATATGTTTTTTTGGTCTCAGGAAAAGCAACTCTCATTCCTGACATCAATGGTGAATGTAATATTACTCCTGCACATTCAAATCTAGAAGCTAAATCAATTGTTGGCACAGTTCCTATACTTTGCCCATAGAGTAACACTTTATCTGGACTTATTCCATATCTAGTCCTCAGAGAATGCCAGGCAGCATCAATATCTGCATAAATATTTTTTTCTGTTGGTTTTCCACTACTTTGACCATATCCAGAATAATCATATGAAAATATATTACAATTTATTCTCGTTCCAAGTCCAATATAAAAACTACTCATTTGACCTAAATCTACAGCATTTCCATGGCTAAATAATATAGTAAATTTTGCTGTAGGTGAGCACCTCACAAACATGCAAGAAACTCGATTTCCTCGATTTGTCCTGGCCTGAAAGACCTCAATACAGTCTAGTTCTTTCTGACCATATTGCCATTCTGCTCTTTCACTAAGATGAAGTGCCCAAGTGCCATCTCCAAGTTCCTGGATAGTGTAAGTTGGTTCTGGAGGAAGAAAGGCCAGTTTCGAAGCAATAACAGAAGGGCACGGAGGGCAGCAGAAAAGACAACATAGTTCTGAAAATGAGAGACCGTTCATTTTGAAAATAAATTCATAAATTCATGATTACAGTATACCCTTAATGAGTCATAATAAAAACAAACATCAGCGCTTAAACTAAAATGCGTTATGTTTAATTCCGAAGCTTGACTTCCGCCTTTACTACAAGATGGCAGCCTAAAGTCGCGTTTAAGAAGTATGGCACTATATAAACAGCGTCGGGTTAGTAAACAAACGCGTAAAAGACGAACAGATGTAGTGTGCTTCTATTAGTCCGAAAAAAAGAAGACTTTCAGTTTCGGATAAAATAAAGAATGAAAATTAAACAATTTTCCTCCTCACATCATTGGTTGGGGTTTAAAAGCATATTTTTAAAAGGAGTTTCTGTTACAAGTTCATTCGTTAACCTTTTTTTTATTTAAAATTGTTTCTTGTTTTGTTAAAAACAATTCTATTTCATTCCCTTCACAAACGTTAAGTTTTTGTTTGATTTAAGGAAATTATTTGCTAATGAGTTGAGCTAATTAAAGCTTTTCATAACATAGCTCAACTTATTAGTTTCTTAAAATATAATTATGTTGATTATGTTAATTAATGATATTTATAATATAATTATGGTGATGATATTGAACAAAAAGTTTCATATTTACCTCATCAACACTTTAAAAAAAAAACATCTCAAATGTAACTGTTTATATTTCTTCTTTAGTTTATTTTTCCCATAAAATAAATGTATGAATAACTCATATAAAATTAGAATTTTTTGGAATGGAATTTTTCCAAAATCCATATCTTATTTAAAAAAATAGTTCGAAAAACTTAAACTCTTATGCGGTTAGACAATAAAACAAATCATAACAGAACTTTTAAAAAAGTACTTAATTTTTTTTCAGAATTATTTTTTTTTTTGAAAGTTTTTTTACTGATTAGGAGTTTTATTTACAAATTAAGAAAAAAAAAAACAAAATATCCAAAAAGTAACTTACTCTCTTTATCTCATATTTAGTTTCTTTTACCCAGGTATTGTGAGTAAAAAATGTGGGTTGAATGACATGAAAGCGATGAAAAAGTAAAGATTTTGTAATTCTCTTTCAAGAAACCATTAAAGGATTGTCCGCCCTTTTCCGTACTTTTATTCTATGGAAACAGCATCGAAAATAATTGTATGTTTTTTTTTAAATAGACTTATTTAGAATTTAAAAGAGTCGTGTTTATTAAAAAAAAACTATTCAATATAAAATTTGACGTGTTTGAGTCATAATCATTTATGCATATATTCATGAAATATAATTAAGTTAAGAACTGAATGCAGTTATATAGAAATACTTTTAAAGAAATGAATTTAAAAGTAATTGTACCTACAGTTTACATTTTTAAAGCATACAAAAATCGCAAAGTTGTTTGCAGGAAATTAAAGTTGGGCAGAACACAATTAGTTTCATTCAGCGAAAAAGTTCCTTTTTTTATTAGTAGCGCAAACTTCAGTACATTTCCTTTTCGATATATTTCTTGCCATCTTGCATATCTTAAAATGGTGTTGAAAAATAAACTGTACGTATGCGGGAAATTCAAGTTTCTTAGATTTGGTATCTTTTTAAAATAGTGTTTACCTCCTGTCTTTCCTACGTAATTGGTGCTTTTTACATTGAGATTTCGAAACTCGTAATATGTAAATTGACTTTTTGAGTAAATAAAGCCAAAATAAAATTCAAAAATCTTAATCATAAAAAGTTGTTCACTTTTACAACATGCAAATACAGCTTCTTTTTAAGCCGCAATTACGATACCGCTGCGTTATTTACCCCAAGCTCGTGGTAATGGCGCCGTTAAAAACCAAGATTTAAACAGTTTGGTTTTTAATTGCGCTATTACTATTTTTTTTATAATATTTTATATTTTTTTATATATTACTACATTTTTTACTTATCAGTGTTGGTTTTAACTGTGGTTATTTTATCGATATATTTTGTCTTTTAATCAAATTTTTACATGACATTTTTTCATTGGAATTTTTTTTTTTTAGGAGTATTTTGAGGTAGAAGTTTTAAATTTTGTTTTTCAGTTTTATAATTTTTATAATTTATAAAGTGAATAATCAATTAGTTTGTTTTTTGATTATGCAAATAATTTTTATAATTTATTATAATTTGTTAAATTGAATTTTAAGAATTCATTTTAAAACCTTGAAAAGTCGAATTCAAGTCGATTCAGATTTTAGGAAAGTTGAATTAGGAAATTGGAATCTAATTTTGAGTATGAATTTTCTGATTAAAGTTTTTTCAAAGTCTCAACATAACTTGACTTAAAATAAGCTTTATATTTCCAAAGTTGCAGTGACTTCAGTATATTTGGAACTATGTCGAGAAAGTGTTTAAAACTACGAAGAAAATAAGTTAATAAAGTTCATCATATTTAGTAACAAAAAAAATAATAATAATAAATTTAATCAGATTTAAATTTTCTTTTAAATTTTATACGTTTTTTAAAAGCGCAGTTTTGTTTGCGGCAACTACTCGAAAAACAACACATAAATGAACGAAAAATTGTACACATAAATAATACATAATTATTAGATATCTAACTCGCCCTGTCGCTGAGAGGAAAATATTTTTCCCATCATTCGTTGTTTTGCCATCATTAAACTTGTTCGACTTAATTGGTTCGGTCATTTTTTTTCTTTTTCTTTCAATTTTTAAGTTCTTTTTAATTCAATTTCAAGAAAAATTTATAAATTTATAAAATTTACATAGAAAATTTATTTATTTTAGGACAATCTGAGGAATCATAGAAAAAGTGATGGTTTTATGGAGATTTTTTCAGTTGTACTTTTCAGTTCTTAATTACCGAATGCTGTGAGCTAGAAAATAACACAACTGCATGGTAGGCAGCTGAGTTTCTTTTAGAGATAAAATATTTTGGCAAGTTGGAATCGTGATGAAGTTATTTAGTTTCTGTATAACTGTAAACATAATATATAACAGTAAGTATAACAGTATAGTATATAATTTAGGTAAAAAAGTATAGTAAATGATTTAAATATTTCTATATTCAAAAAATTATTAAACATTACATTTTCTATATTTTTTAAGGTGTATTTACATGCACTTATATCTTAAACTAGGAGTGATTATTGCTAAACTTTAAGAGATATTTATTAACATTTAAAGATATAGACTTAAAACTAGAGTTAGGACTATTGTAATTGTAATGAAAACAACAACAGTAACAATAATTATTGTTATTGTATTAACTTAATTTAGAAACAATTACAATACTTGTGATTTACAACTGTTTTAATTCTGTAATACAATAACAATAAATATTGTATTGCAATTAATCTTTATTAAACAATAACAATATCTGAAAAAAAAGTGTATTGTAATGACCCACTACAATAACAATAAATATTGTATTGTAATTCATCTTAGTAATACAATAACAATATATTTTTATTGTAACAAAAAGAATTATTTTATCGTCAAAATTTAATGTTTTAATGGTCCAGTTGCTGATCATATACCCTAGTACCCTTGAAAAAGGGTACAACTAATATTTAACGATTGATTCTATTTTACTGAAACATAATGGGAGGGGGAAGGGGTGCCAGAATGGTAAATTGGGCAACTTTAAATATTGAAAATCAAAGTTAAAGGGATCAAAAAAAAGGAAACCACCTTTTTTCTGCAAATGAAAGGGATTCGGCAGACCTAAGACAGCGATTCAACATAAAATACGTCCTGAGAAATAAAAAATATCAAAAATAACAGTAAGTTCGTCTGAGATGAATATAAATACGTTAAAATACGTTAGCTTTTCTACTTCAATCTAAAGTAATACACTACAATAGTTATTGTTTTCATCAAAACAATACAATAGTTATTGTAATTTTATTTCATTTAAACAATACAATAGTTATTGTAATTTTATTGTATTGTTAGAAAAAAAAACAATATAATGGTTATTGTAATTGTTTTTCATTACAGCAACACAATACTAAAATAGAATTTTTTTATTGTTTCTGTAATATTACAATACAATATTATTGTATTGTAATGTGTAATTTTATTTAATTTTTACGATTACGATTGCAACAGTCCTAACCCTATTTAAAACTATCATACATTTTTTGATAATCAACACAATGTATGTTATCTAAAAATTCCTTTTGAAAGTTTTAAAAGTCGTTTTGAATAACAAGTTAAAAACAATTGACTCAATTTTTGAGAGGTGGAATATTACAAAGATTAAAATGTAACATACCCATTAATTATATTCATTTATTAAATAATCCCGGAAGGAACCCCTGATTTGTGTGAAACCACAGCACTCAGCTAATAGTTCATGCAGCATGCACAAATCTGGTATCTTGCTACAAAAAGTAATTCATTAATAAAGCGTAATGACCTAAATAAGATAAAGAAAAGAAAAAAGAAAAACATAAGAAATAAACTAGTCACATAATAAAAGTAGAACTTTAAAAAAAAATTATAAGTAACACTTATAAAAAAGACTTTTAAGAGAGATAAAATGTCGCTCAAATAGTTATTATAATGTAATCACATATTCATACGCATATACACAAATAAGAAATTATAAAATGTACACAAACATGATAAAACAGTTACAGAGGTAAAGTATAAAGTTAAGCATAACTTTTTAGGTAGAAATGATGGAGTGACTTTAAGAACAGATTCTTGGACCTAAGGATAAAATTTGTTTTTAGGATGTACGGAAAGGTGTTACAAGAAAGGATACGCTGGTATGCAATGGAATTTATTCCATGTTTAGTTGTCTGTTTTAGTGGGATGATTAAGTTTTTGGAAGTGTCTGATCTTAGGTTATTCCCACACGTTGTTCTATTTTTAAAGTATGAATTATGGTAGGAAAAAGAGCGTGTTGTTGATCCCAGACAGTTGATAAAACTCTAAATAACTAACAATAATAAACATAAATAACTCTAATTATTTTCTTTCGTAATTCTGTTAAACCTTTTAAAAAAAATAAATCGTATTATGGACATTCGTGGTGAACTTTCAATATTTATTTACAATTTAACCTTTCTTGCTTTTACAATAGCAAATGATTTAATCATATCTTCAAAGTCCAATTCTTTTGCAATTGCTTGTTTTATTGATAACATTGCCAGACCATCCATTCTATCCTGTGTCATTGTTGAGCGAATATACGTTTTGATTAACTTCTCTCTGCTGTTGCAACAGATACAAGTAGAGTTAAAAGTATTCTGAGAGAGACAAATAAGTTTCCCAAAGCTGCATTCAAATTGTTTGAATAAATAAAGTCTAAAATATTTCTTGGAGAGTAGTTTCCCTCATAATGATTTCGCAAATATTTCATCTTTTCAAATTAGTCAGTTCCAGAAACATCTTTCAACTCATTGCAAGATAATAATTTTTCTAAATCCATGCATCTTTTTAGTTAATCATCTTCAGTAATGTCCTTGGCATTTAAACTGTAAAGAAAGTTGAACTGATTATTATGCTGCATAAGCATTTCAAACCGATCCTGCAAAGATCCAATTGCGTGATCTAAAATGCTGTTGAAGAAGTTAATCTTAAAATTGTCTTCTTCAGTCATTGATTCCTCTTGACTTTCATAAGCAAACATTCTTTTTTTGGTACAACCACGCTTTTTTTCAAATTTCGGGCTCAATAACTAGCTCAACAGACAATTTATTTAGGCCAGCTTCCTACATCCAAGTAATTATCGAAGATTTCTGGTTCAACTTCGCATGTTGTAGACTCAATGACGGCGTCCATTTGGTTGCTTGCTTAAGAATGACTACAGTTGAGATCGTTTTGGCTAGTTGATGGCTCACACTGTAATCAAATTTTTAAATATTACTCAAATTTTTAATGATATTCTAATTTAATATATGATGGATTGTTAAATGTTTGATTTTCTTACCTGAATGATTTGAATACTTTTGGAATTAATAGATGGTACTGACACAACTTCTGAGCAAGTTTTTAAATACTTCTCCAAACTTCCCTTACACTTTGACAGGGAAACATCTTTTTCTTGTTTTCTTTTTAGGCTTTGAGCTTCTGATAACTTTTTCTTTCCAAACATGATGGTTGTTTTTATATCCTCTTTTGAAACATTTTTTTGTTCACTTAAATTTGTAAAGAGTAAAAAATGTAACATGCATTGAATTGAGTTAGCTTCATGAGCAAAAACTTGTTCAATGTGGACTATACCAGTAGTACTGTATAAACTAATTTTTTAGAGTTCCCACAATTATAGAAAATTTTCTTTAAAAAAATTTTTTATAAAATTGAAATCTTAATCTAAAAACTATTTTATTTTTAATTTGTATTTATTTTTAATTTTTTTTGTTTTTGAATTATGAGTTTTCCATTTTTTTAGCGCCCCCTTTAAAGCGGCGCCTGTGGTTAAGCTTGGCCACGCTGTTGAGCCAGCCCTGTATATCTTATTTCACTTAAAAGAACTTTCGCGCCTACAATAATCTAAAAAATATTTTTCAACTTCAGTTTAGAGCACTTTTAATTGATTTTTAGACCTATCTTTTTATACGATTCTTAATTAGCATATAATTCTCTATCAGAATCAATCATAAAATTGGAGGAAGGGGGAGAGGGGGAAGTAGGAAAGTCGAGAAGGGTCAAGCTTATCACCATTACAATAATTTCTTTTATGAAGAGGCGACACGACGTTTTTTGAAATCAAATTTTGTGGCTTTTTTACTTTATTTTCCTACACACTTTAAAAATAGGATCAGCAGTGAAATGACAGAAATTAAAGTAAAAAATAACCAAAGTTCAAAATTTCAACTGAATGTCCCACACAAAATATAATTAATGCATCGTAAAAAATAATTTCTCTTTGCAAAATTAAAAAAAAAAAAAAATTTTTTAGAAGAAAAATAAAAACCAAAAAAAAATTGACTAGATTACAGAAAGATTACAGAATAGTATTCTTTTTTTTTTTTTTTTTTTGTGCATCTTGCATCATCTATTCAAATGGTCAGCTGGATATAAAAAAAATTGCCTTACTTTTATTGACAGTTATCTATAGCAACAACAACAATAAAAATAGTAATAATAACAATAGCAATAATAATAATGATGATGATGATGATGATGATGATGATGATGATGATGATGATGATGATGATGATGATGATGATGATGATGATGATGATGATGATGATGATGATGATGATGATGATGATGATGATGATGATGATGATGATGATGATGATGATGATGATGATGATGATGATGATGATGATGATGATGATGATGATGATGATGATGATGATGATGATGATGATGATGATGATGATGATGATGATGATGATGATGATGATGATGTATTATCTATATTTCATGATGTAGATTTCTTTCCCTAAATTTATAATTTTTTTTTTTATAGTAGAAAATCTTTAAGTTTATCATTTTTTAAGTATTTTAATGTTTTTGTAGGTAAATAGAAGTATAACAAAACCCATTTTACACATGCTTTATAACCAATACATAGTGAAACAGTGTGCCAAAATACCTAAAAATCATTTTCAACATAACATGTTGAAATCTTGTGCTAATGACAGACATATGCTCAATAGCAGAAATATTTATTAAAATAAATTATAAATATCAATTAAAATGCTATTTCATTCAGTCATTGACACATGAACTTGACTGGCTCTTAACGCTTTTTTCATTTTTAAATTATTAACTTTCTTGTGCTTTTCTGTAGTTCCTAAGTGTATGTCTAGGGGAGTGGGGATGGGGTTTAATGTTTCATAGGTTAGAAGGTTTATTTATAGGTGTATGGGGATGCCTTTTGGTTCTGTGTAATTGTAGCACTCTGACTTATATTTGTTAATAAGCGTACTTTTCTTTACGCGCAATATTTCTCGTTTTAATACTAATAATAACGATTTTTTTCCTTTAATGTATCGTTATCGTTATTAAAAATTTCTCTCTTTAAATTACAAAAAAACTATTTCTTTTACTCTCTTTTTGTAAAAGTAAAACTCCCGTCTACTTCTTTTTCGTAGAACCTAAAAACTGTAGTTATCTATCAACCTCTGTCTGCCCTTTTTCTCCCGTTCTTTCCTCCTTCTTTCTTTTTGTTGTTTCTCGCTTTTTATATTGGTTATATTGCTTTGGGCGTTGGCGTCTTTTCATTTTTATGTGTTACTGTTTAAATTATTGATTAATGTTTTTGGGGGTTATGTTGTTATAAACGGCATCTTGTTTCACTTAGAATTAGCTTCCTCACTATGTTGTCGATCTTAAAGATGTAAATTTAAATAATAAACTAGCTGAATACTCATCGAAGAAGCCGCTTTAAAGAGGAGGTTTCTTATCTTTATATCAAGTGAATGAGCCACTTTAATGATGAGATTCCTTATTTGTATATCAAGTTTTTTTTTTGGATTTTTTCATTTTAAAGTAATACCTAGGAGTTTCGCTTTCTTACGTCTAGAAAACGCAAAGCTCTCCTCCTGCTTGTACCAATTGGCATTATAAGCCTCAGAGTCTTCGTAAAGGTGAGTTTCCACTCATCCGTTTTAGATACGGGAAAGGGAAAGGGATGGGAAAATTATTTCCCTGAGCATGTGCAGTGAGTAATTTTCAAAATTAATTTACAAACTGCGCATGCTCACATGACTAATTTTCCCATCCCTTTCCCTTTCCCGTAGCTAAAACGGATGAGTGGAAGCTCACCTTAAGATTTCAATTCAATCAAATAAAAAGGTCTGTTTAGCGAAGAAGTTTAAGAAGCTCAAAGTAAAGCGAATGACGTTTCCTACAACATTTTAATGTTATGGGATATCATCGTTATATCGTTATATATATCGTTATATATATCGTTATATATATCGGGATATCATCGTTCGCGTAAAAAGTTTCAAGAAAAAAGGCAAATGAAAATGTTGTAAAAAGACATCTGATGCATCTGATCCAGTTATTTCATCCTTTTGAAAAACTGCTTCAACAGTTTTAAAATTTTTATATATATATATATAAAAACTGCTTCAACAGTTTTAAAATTTTTATATATATATATATAAAAACTGCTTCAACAGTTTTAAAATTTATATATATATATATATATATATATATATATATATATATATATATATATATATATATATATATATATATATATATATATATATATATATATATATATATATATCTGTTGATTAAAAGGTTTTAGCAATAAATATGTAAGATAGGCGCTTGGTATTGACTTTGTATGCTTTTCATCTTAAGTTATAACAATTCTAATAATAAAAACTGATAAAGAATTTTTAGCACGAAAAAAAAAACCGATTTTGTCGCATCGAGCAATGCCAGATTTACCTATTATTTAGAACCGCTACAGTTTTTAAGACAGTGGCAGACTAAATAATCTGGTAGCCCTTGGCTAGTGACATGTTAAGAGCCCCCTGTGCAAAAATTATCTATTTGACACAAAAAATAGTAATATATTGATGTGCGTATATTTATTTTGTAACATATAGCAAAAGTAGGCCTAGGCCTAATCTTTCATCATTAATTGTTGTGCAGATCGCATTTTTCACTCGTCCAAGTGCCGAGAATGATCGCTCACCTGTGCAATTAACAACTATTAGAATCAGGTGAATCCGGAATGCAATGTTGACGTTAGCAAACGTTTTGCAGACACTCGGGGAGGACGCAAGGCTGTAATACTGTACTTCAGTGCAGTAGTTGGCCCCTTTCTTCTTCACTCGTGGAAACGTGCCATCCTGTGTTGAACTATTTAATAAATACTTAAACTGAATCATTTATTCACTTAGTGAAGGTTCCAGACCCACTGAATTCGCACAAACCAACTTTCTGCAAGCTTCACGCAGACAGGAGTCGGGGAGATCATCTATATTGGGTAGGAAGGAGAACTTATCTTGAACACCTGAATACGCAATAAGACGCTTCTGCATAGCAGCCAAGATGCTGTCTATGATTTGTAGGAAAACGGTTATTCTAAAATGCTCCCTTGGTGACTAGCTAACTTCCTCTTTTTTGCCTTCATGAAAAGTGATTCGAGTACTTCTAAATCGCTTACGTGCACTTTGCTCGTTGTATACATCATTTCCAATAAGCACCTGACCTTTACGTTCTAACAACTAAAACTTACTTCTTAAACTACTGATGTAGTCAGTTAGTGATTAGTAGACGTATCCTTGAAGCGATCCATTATGGTCGACCAGAGTTCAGTCAAAATTCCAAACCAAGCTTATTCAGCTTCTTAACTAAACAGTCTGCTTCGTGTCTTGTGTCTGCTCTTTCACGGGCATTGTCTCTAATATTCTCCAAAACATTTTTTATTTCACGATAATCCAACTGCAAAACCTTAATTGCGTCTGCTCTAGCTAACCATCTGGTTTCACTAAGACTCTTCAAAACGGGTGTTGAGTCCAGGTTATCCATAAACACAGACCAGCGATGCGTTAAAGCACTCATTTCCTGCCAAGTTCGATGAGAGTGCAAAGCAGGGGATGTATTATATTCAGCATATAAATTCTGTGCCTTTATTATTGCCTGAACACCAGGGTAAGTTCCAGACATGTTACTGGCATTATGATGTGATTGACCACGACAATTTGTATTTTCGATACCCACTTTTTCAAAAAACTTTTAGTATGCCCACTTATTTAAAAAAACTTGAGGTATGCCCACTTATTTAAAAAAACTTGAGGTATGCCCACTTATTTCAAAAAACTTGAGGAAACGCTCAACTAGTATGCAACTGTCTTCAGGTAAATATCTTACAATGCAAGTTAGTTGGTCAACCTTGCATGCATCTCTTGTGCTATCTATAGATACTGAGTAATACTTAGCACGGTTAATTTGGTGAACAATAGTGTCCATCAGTTGCTTGTCCTTCACGTTTATGAATTTGTTAAAAATCGTTGAATACAAATAAGAAACTGGCCTTTGACGCTGCTGCTGCTGCTGCATCAATGATCAGTTGTGCTTTTCCAAGTGTGCACTTAAGAAAGAATCAAATTTGCCAATAAGTTCCAGAATACCCGAAAAATTACCGTTATGAGCAGATCCCAATAACTCATCGTGGCCATGCAATGCTAAACCGCGTTTAGCCAAAAACTTGATTACTTCAACAACACGTTCGAGCACCAATCTGAAGTATTAGCATTCCGCAATGTTTTCATCGATACGAGCAGCAGCCACTAAAAGGTTCCTGGTGCTCTGAACGGCAGCTATGTGGGCTGTAGATTTTTCATGCGCACAGATAGTGGTTGAGCCATTCTTCTAGCCATTAAGTCCATCACCACAAAAAGTATTTTTCTGCATTGAAAATAAGTTGCGATGGAAACAGTATACTTTCCCCGTAGAAGGCAAGAAGCATTGCCACAATCGATTAAATTCCGTTGAGGTAAGCTTGTGCACAATCGTAAAAAATGTCTTTGAGCAATATCGTGCTTGTCTATATTCATTTAACTTTAGATGCTTCAAAACTCGAGTTTTTATTGTGGCATAATTCACTTCCCTTCTTAACCCAGTACTCACGTATACTATCAGTAACTGTGGTTGGCCACAAAGCATTATCAGTTGGATATTCATATACTTTATAAAAGTCAGATTAATTATCAGCAGTAGCATCAGTCACGGCGTCTAACTCTAGTGCATCAACAAACTGATTTGGCCCATTATCGTCATTGTCAAACTTACTTCCTGTTTCGTTGTCATCGTCGTTTTCTAAATTTCAAACATCTTCAGAATGAGAAGTTGCCTCATGCACAGCAGCATTTTGAGCAGAAGGATCATCAAAAGGCATTTGTTCTGTAACTGTTACTGAACGTTGCCTCCCAAACATCTCCGCGAGTTTAACAGTTTTTGACATTACTTCTGTGTGTGCTTCTATCGCACGTTTTCTTTCACGACGTTTTAGAGCTCCTGACTTATGATGGTATGACATTTTAACAACTTCACAAAAAGATCGGTATAATACTGTATATCAAACTTTAACTAATTAAAGATAACTGCAAAACACTAAACAGTTTAAATTTTAAACGAAGCACCGCACTGCGGTTACAGTGTTAAACAACGCACTGGAAAATCCCAGACATGACGGCACTCTCACTTCAGTGATCTCAGTGTTGTGCATAGATCTGCAGCGTATAACTAATTACAGCCAGGACTATTTAGAAGGCTAGATAGAGGGGGAACTTACTCGGAGGCCCGGGCCACAAGAGCCTCCTGAAGTCGCCAAGGGGCTCCACAACTTAGGAACAAGATAATGTTCGCATGATTATCCCATATGATCAAAGCCTGAATCTGACTGAGTTTATAGATGATAGACGCACGGACCCCCAAAATTACAGGCTCTTAGGCTGCAACCGAGTTAACCTAATAGACAGTCCGTCACTGGTTTAAGGTCTAACATTCTGCGGGCACCTCAAGAAATATTTTTCAAAATGTTTTTCAACTTTTATAATGAAGTTTAAAATCTTTTGATCATATAATCAAAAAAAAAATCATCTTTTGGGAAATTATGATTTTTATTACTTTAATTCTATCAATATATATACATTTTTTTCTTTAATAAAAGTTAAAGCGTTTAATAAAAAAAAGATGTGAAAGAAGAAATATTAAACAAAGTATTCATCAATTTTTATTTTAAACTAAATAATAATTTTAGTGCATCAGTATATGAAGATAAAATATTTCAATTGAATTATTTATTCCTGTTAATTTTATCTATTAAAGTTTCAAAATTTTACTTCGGTGGTCTCCACAAGCTTGAACACAGCATTGCAATCATAACTATTGACGCTTTTTTCCATAAAGTTTTAAAATCTCTGATGTTTCTATAACTTCTTTTTTTTTTTTTTTTTCTTTTGTTATTTTTAGTTAAATATTCTTTTCAGTAACTCTCGATTTTGGACAGTTTGGAGTATCAGCTGTTTTAGGCATCCATTCCATATCCAGTTTACCATAACAACTTACTCTTAACTACTCTAATTAGAATAGTTAAGGTTTATTAAGAATAATTAGAATAATTAAGGTTTATTAGGAATAATAAGAATAGTTAAGGTTTACTAAGAATGGTTAAGAATATAAGGAAAGAAAAGAAGAGAATGAAACAAGAGCAAAGAGACTCTAGGAGAATCCAAGATTTAGAAGCAGTAGAATACAAAATTCCGATTCAAGAAGAAGTGTGACAATTATTTGTGTTCCAACAATTTGCAAATGCCATCGCTGTTAGGATCAGTATAAAGTTCATCTGCGCTAAAGTTCCAAAATAAAGTTGTTGGCGAACCAATCATGGTGATTCTAAACCTAAAAAAGGTTTCTTAAAACAAATCTTACAAAAAATCGTTTGAGCATTCATTTCTACTGATTTAAATGAATTGGGAACCGTGAGAACAGAAAAATCAGATTAACTCCTGCTTCACCAAAAAAACTTATTGTTTTAAGAGCTTTACGAAATATAAGATTAAAGAGGAGTGCGAATTACAAATACAAAAAGTTTTTAATATTTATTATTTTTTCATATATTCTACAACGAAGTTGCGTAACAAAACAGTAAGCTTTCAAATCTTAAAAAATCTAAACAAGATTTTCACACTGTTTTTGCTAAAAACAGTTTTTAGAATTTTAATCAAGCGTTGTTTGCAAAAATAGACGCATTAACCTGCTTAAATTTAAAAACTGGTAAAGAAATCGAAACCTTAACTTGCGCAACTTAAAAACCGATAAGAAAATTTCTTCATGAAAGAACTGCAGCTTGTAATGAAACTTTTAATTACTTGAAGAAAATTCTACACATTTTTTTACCGTAAAAATTAGGGCCGTGCAGCTTATTTTTGTTCCAGTATATGTTTAAAGATCCTATGAATAGACTTTCCAGTTTTTTTTTACCGATCAAAAATCTAAGTTCATTTTTGTCAAGAAATTTGAGACTTGTTTTCCTTTTTATCTGCTGATATAAGGGATATCTGCTGATATCTGCTGATATGACTTTTTGTTCACTTTATTTTGTTAAATATCAACAAAGTTTTCTTTCAAATAAAAGGTAATCTGATTCTTGAGTTTTCTCAATCTTCCCCACAATGCCCCACAAATTTTGTGACATTTTTCGCCTATGAAATTTTAAAGAATGGATTTACCACACGTAATCTTGTTCCAAACATAGTTTGGAACAAGATTACGTGTGGCAAATCCATTCTTTAAAATTGGACTAACGAAAATACTTTGCTTGGATTCCCTAACAATTGTCGTGGAGACAAATTGAGGGGAGAAATCAAATTTACAGAAAAAGAGGTCACATTGTCACTTTAAGTAAAAACTTTTACGTCACTAATCGGCAACATGATATTTACTGTTTGAATTGTTTGCAGTTTCAATAATGAAAATTATTCACATTATTGCACGCAACTGTGGCACAATAATGTATTAAACCATCCCAAATTAATCAACTGCGGCTTGCATTGAATTTTTTTATATTTTTGTTCTTATTATTTTTATTCACTTTAAAGAAGTGTGGAGAGCATATACAAATTTTCAAGATGTTTGTGATTGAAAACTTTGCATTTCTTGCAATTTTTTTAAAAGCTTTTTTCCATAGTTAGTATTCTTTAGTTAATACAAATAATTTATAAATATGTAAATTATATAGAACTTAAATATAAATTAAAATCAATTACAATCAATTTTATAATTTCTTTATTTAAATTATTTTGTTAAAATTAAAAACATTAATGATGCGTGATATGAATTTAATGAACGACAACAAATATATGCTCTCAATTGCTCTTAATTGATAAAACCCTATCGTAATGAAAAAATATTAATTATAATTATAACTTAATTCATGATTATGTTTTATCAATTATCTTCAAGAGATCCAAAAATAAAAAATGATTTCATTTGTTTATCAGTATTTAAAAATATAAACGTTCAGAATCAATAAACGAATATATGACTATTTTGACGAGATATACAACATTAATTGTTGTATAGTATATGTAAAACAGTATGTATAATATAGTTATTCAAAATTTTTTATAGGAGATATAAGCAACCATTGTATGATTAAATTTTTCAAATATTATATCAGAGATTTCAATTGAAAGTATGTTAATTGGATATTTTTAAAGTAAGACATCCAATATGATCGAACTTTCGGTGCGTTTTTTTCTCATATGTAAGAATAAAAATAGCTCTATTTAAAACATCTATTTTTATAAATGCGATTTTTATTTACAAGTATTATTCTTATTTTATTGCGGTTTTCCGGGACAAAAAAATACGCTTCAATAGAGTTTTCAAATTCGAAAGTTAAAAACGTTCGAAATTTATAAAAGTTCTTAAAGACTCCAATGGAATTCCAAAAGTGTATAAAGTTCTATAACATTTCTAAATAACTCTTTTTTCTGGGTGACGAAATGTAAATGGCTGACATAATTATTAGAATTTTATATTTTTATTGTTTATCTATTATTAATTCATTTTTATAATGAGGAGTTTAGCTTTTAGATATTTTATTTTAGTTAATTTTGCAATTTTAGATATTTTAGTTAACTTTACAATTTTATATATTTTATTTTTCATAGACAGACCTTTGTAGCAGGTATTTCTGGAGACTGGAATATATATAATTTATACTTAAAAAGTATATACAGACTTCAACAGCTAGTTTTTCAATAATTATTGAAACCGCCTATACTTTGATTTTCAATTTAACATTCGTTAAAAACTGTATGTATAAAAAGATTAGAGTAAATAAATAAAAAACAACATATTAACATGGTCATCTTAATTATGATGAGTCAGCAAAAAACAGCTTCAGTTGAATTTTTAAATTGTGATTTCTTCTTCGCTAGTCAAAGTTTAAGGGTAAAATTTTTTAAAAAGGTCAACCACCTGGTGATAAAAAGATATGAGCAGAGTCGCTGTAATAACTTTTATAAATTCAGAATGGTGACATTTTCAATTATGGGTTGTTTTTTTTTACTTTATAGTAAAATGGGTGTCAATATCTCTATAATTTTGGTAAAATCACTTCACAGTGACCTCATGAGTAATTTGTGAAAATTTTGGCCATGCTCTCCATATTTTAGCCATCGTCTTCAAGTAATTAATAGATGAATTTTTGCTCAAAGTTGAAAAATTCATTTATTCAGAAACGAAAGAACATAAAAAAATTTTTCTTTTTAAACAAATGTGAGTCACGATAAAAAAAATGATTTGTTATGGCTTTCAACTTTTTCCTTTTCAATTGTTTTCTTTTTTTCCCTTTATTTGAGTTATGCGATTATTTTCCTTTCATACGAGTTATGCGATTATTTTCCCTTCATACGAGTTATGCGATTATTTCTAAACAAGTTGTGCAATTTTTGTCTTTTTCAAGTTTCAACCAAAAAAGAAATATTTTCCACAATCCAAGTTTTTGAAATGTTTCTTTATGCGAAATGTAACCCCTCCCCCCCCCCCTCCATAAATGAACAAACTGGTGAGAAAACACCTCTAAAATATATATTGAAACAAAATGGGTTTTTAGGTATTAACCCTGTCACAAAATTGATGGTGATTATCTATTAGCTTAAAGGAAGCATCGTTAATTGTTGGTATGCAGTTGCATTGCAACAAGCACTCATAAAACAGGGATCTTCTCTCTTTTTTTTTTTACTAAAACAGGGATTTTCTCTCATTTTTTTTACTAAAACAGGGATCTTCTCTCATTTTTTTAAACTAAAACAGGGATCTTCTCTCTTTTTTTTTACTAAAACAGGGGTCTTCTCTCTTTTTTTTTAACTAAAACAGGGATCTTCTTTCATTTTTTTTTACTAAAACAGGGATCTTCTCTCATTTTTTTTACTAAAACAGGGATCTTCTCTCATTTTTTTTACTAAACATTTAGTAACTTCCATTTTTGAAATCTACAAATAATTACATTTTTCAAAATTGTAATGAAAAAAACACATTGAGTTTATATATTTTTTAAGTTAACACCACCAGCTTTTTTTAAAAAGCTTTTGCATACACAGTCTATAAGCCACAAACAACGTCACAAAGCATAAGTTATGACACAAATAAACCATGACACTAATCAATGTCTAATCTGTCTCAATTTTCGTTATTTTTTATATTTTTATATATTCTTTAAATGTATACTAACGTATCCAAGCGTTGAAGATATTTTGAGTTAAAAATCTTAATCTATTAAGTGTTGTTCTGTAAGTTTCAAATTGCAAATAAAAGAGTAATTTAATGCGTTCGAGCAAAGTGTAGTTTTTCTACATTTTGAATTGTGGTTGATATTTTTAGCGCAAAAGTTGTTCGTGCTTTTTTTCGAAAGTACAAATTGGTGTCCGCTTTGTCTCGAATTACGCAAACTTCAGTCATCATGGTCTTTGTGATGAAAGAGACACTAAAGAAAACTAAAGCTTTTTAATCATTTTTAAAAATATTCTTTTTCTTTAAATCATACAAGTTCATACATTAGTTAAATATATGTTTTCTTCTTAAAAAAATAATTTTTTGGAAAAAGCAAGTACACAAAAACAATGTGAGTGAAAAACTTTTTTAATATCACTTTGCGGGTGTACTGGATGGCTCCTTGCCAATGGTACCTCAACATGTGATCGAATAAATTGCTTACAAATGATTATAATGAATGCTGATCTAATAATTACTCCTCAGGGAATCTCTCAATAATTGCAAGCACAAAAATGTAGTCAGTTAAAGTTTTTCATAAAACAAATAGCTTTCATAATGTAAACAGATTTCTTCTTAACGTAAACATTGTTTGTTAAGTAAATGATTTTTCTTCTTGTTAGTATTGTGGGGAGCATTCTCCAGCTTTTTTTTTGTTAAACAGCGGAATTTTTTATTATTTTTTACTTTATAAAAAACGTTTTTAGACGAAAGAGCTCCTCAATTGATTTGATTGTGTCTGGATTTAATTGTCACTTGATGGAAAGTTATTGTTACATTTTAAAAACACAAGGTTATCAGACAAGTGTGTTTTTTCACAGACTTAACTTTAATCGAACAAATCAATATTTTCGTTTGCGTATTTAATTTTACGAAAGCGTCGTTAAGAATTACGAACTCACGCATTAAAATAGTCGACATAGCCCTAACTGCAATGGTTCTAGTTATTTTTCTGCGTCTTGTCTGTTTTCATTTAAAAATTTAAGAAGCGGCTGTCTTTGTACCAAGAGCACTTAAGATCGGTAGACAACATATTTTTTAAAAGTAATCTGAATTTAAAAACTGGCGTCAAGTCTAAAATGACGCCAGTTTTTAAATTCAGATTACTAAAATGTCTTCGAAAAATAAAGAAATTATGCCAATATAATACAAGAATCCCAAAGCTATTAGCCAATTTCTGGTTGTCAAATTTTTAACATGATAAAACTGTTATTTAAGTCTGTCATGAAAGAAGCGACCGGCAATATGCTTAAACAATAAAATTACTTAAACACATCATAATATTATTTTTACTGAAAAGTCCGTCATAAATGGACTTTGGTAATGTTCTAATTTTAATTACAATTAATCATACTTTACTACTATCTTAAAGCTAATTTAGGATAAAATTAGCTATACACCTATTTATATAAAAACAACAGTTGTTTATATATATATATATATATATATATATATATATATATATATATATATATATATATATATATATATATATATATATATACACACACACACATACACACACATGCATATATAAATTTATTGCTTGCATGAGCTAAACGTGCAAAAAGTTTGATTTGCTTACTTAATTTAGGTGCTTTACATGATTTTTAAAATTATATTTAACATATTAACTATGCATTAGATTATTCTTGAAGCTTTGTTGCAGATATAACAAGCTGTCTATGTATATCTGTGATTGAAGTATAGGTATTAAAATATTCATTCTAAGATAATATTTAAATTAGAACATTTCACAAGCTTACAACCACATAGACTTGCTACTTAATATGCTGGCATTGTGGGTTTTTCTGGGAGTTTTTGGTGTGTACTTCATAACATCAGTTTTCTTTTTAATCAACCCACACCTACTCCATCAAAAGAAAAAGCATCCCTTCAAATGCAGACATATAAGTCATCGTGGCGGTGCTGGAGAAAATTTGGAAAACACGATGAGTGCATTTCGCCATGCAGCAAATGAAGGTACAGAAATGTTTGAAATTGATGTTCAACTAACTGCTGATTTGCAGGTAAAACTTATTAAAATTATTTGTGAAATATAGTTTTTCAAACTGGATTATAATTTGTTAAATTATCTTGTTAAATATTATTCAATTGATGTTGATCTAATATTTTTAAAACTTAAAAATGTATTTAATTTATAAAAAATCTTTTTATTTGAGGTTGTAATTGCTCATGATAATCACTTACAGAGATTAACTGGTGAAGATTGCTATATATCTGATTTGTGTTACAAAGATTTGCCTTTGCTTCTCAATACTTTACAGATAACTTTTACTGCAAAAGAAACTGTAACTTGTTTGAACAATGATCGGAAGATACCTTTACTTCAGACCCTTTTTGAGGAGTTCCCAAATATGGTAGTAAACATTGATGTAAAGTCTCATAGTGAGTTGTTGGTTAATAAAGTTCTTGAACTAATAGAAAAATATGAGCGAAAAAACACAGTAGCATTAGGTTCTGTTAACAAAGAAACAGTGGATTTAATGTATAGCAAAGAAAAGAGTATTCATTATTTTTTCTCAATTAAACAAGCCATTTTAATAGTTTTGTCTTTTTACCTTGGAATTTTACCTTTTCTCAATGTGAAAGAATATTTCTTTGAAATACCATTAATAAAAGCATTTTTAAAACATCCAGATATTCCAAAAGTTTTAAAATTTATACTATGCATTGTTGACTGGCTGTTAAGAAGTCCAATACTATTTAAACATCTTCAGAAGCGTGGTATTCAAGTTTTTATTTGGGTTATCAATAATGAAGAAGATTATAAGTATTGTTTTGAACATTTAAAAGTTGATGGTGTAATGACTGATTATCCAACAAAGTTAACTAAATACCTACATAGCATGAAGAATGGTTATAAAACCTTTGGTTCACAGTAAAGTTGTCATTATTTTAAAGAAAATTTTAGCTAGAGTTTCAATGTAGTTATTTCAGTTTATTTAAAATTTTATTGGTTTTGTGCAAGCGTTTAAATATTTAATTGTAAATAATCTTTTTCATTATTTAATATTTGTTCTGTTTTTTTGTTTTGTTTTTTTGTTTTAAATTGTTAATAGATATAAACCTTCATTTCAGAGTTTTTTATCAAAACTCACTTAGATGTAATTTTTTGCAGAAATTAAATCTAAGTGAATTTTAATTATTAGTGAACTTATATATTACTTTAAATTACTATTTTAAATTGTAAATTGTGATAGATTAAATTATAATAAATTACTATTTTGAATTTTAACTATTTTAAACTATTTTAATTTAATTTTAAGCGGGTTTAATCTTAATTAAAGAGATTGTGTCAATGTTCAGCTATGCATCTCTTTTTTCAAAAGAGCTGACAGATTTTAAAAGTATTTATCACATGTTAAATATATTGTAATTTTTTATAGATATACTTCTTTTTTAGGCATGGTTTAATGCATAACATAAAAAAAGAAACTCTTGATATTTATATTGAGAGTTTGTCTAAAAGTTGATTAAGAATTTTCTACAAATAAAAAAATTGCTTAAAAAATTGATCAAGAATTTTCTACAAATAAAAAAAAATTGCTAAAAATTTTTTTTGAACTTTTCAATACCAGTTTCTGATAAAGAGTTTGCAGGATGATCAGTGGTTCTTACAACTGATAACTTTTCAATTGCATTTTCAGGTTGAGGTTCTTCAGAAAACATTCTAGTCAAAATATTATTTTCATGCTTTGTTAGAACTTTCTGTCATGTTTTCTGATACAGGTTGATCAGTGCCTGTCACAGTTAAGAACTTTTCAATACTAATTTCTGATACAGATCTGTAGGATTTCTATCTTTTTTTTTTTTTTTTTTTTTGCAATTTAATTAGTTAAATTAAATTTTGACATTAAACAAATTATATATTTCACATCAAAAGTAGAACAAATAATAGCAGATTTTTGTAAAAAAAAAAATAATAATAATCGTAAAGAATAGCTTTGTAAGTGATTTTATGTCATATTAAATCTTCCAGGAATATCAATTATTTAGCATGTATTCTTCACAAAATTTTATTTTGTTTATGTCTTTTTTTTATCAGTTGTTATTTATTTTGCTTCTTATAAAAAACTTTTTTGAATTATCTTTTTTATATCACTTTATTGTTTAAATTTGAAAAATAGTATTAGTTTTTTGTTTGTTTTAGTACTGAGTTGTATAGGATAAGAAATGCTAAGAATTGGAGCCATTTTTACAGCAGGCTATGTGACATCATCATTAATACTTTGGCACAACCCCCTTCTAATTCATAAAAAAAAGAATATTTCTTTTTCCTGTCAGCATATCAGCCATCGGGGCGGGGCTGGAGAGAACTTAGAAAATACCATAACAGCCTTCCGTCATGCTATTGAAATGGGGACACAGATGCTAGAGATTGATGTTCACCTAACAGCAGATGGTCAGGTAATATTTTTGTAAAAACAAAATTCAAAACCCCACCATCTTCATACATTTGTTTACTTCACATTATTTTGCCTCATTAACTTTGAAACACTTTTGTTATGTAATTTATTTAAACTTACAAATTTTATTTGCTTTACTTTGTAATCCTAATACAAACTTGGGAAAGAAAAAAAATATTTTAAGGCTATTTTTTGGGGGGATCCACTAACCCTTCATTGCATGATTTTTTATTTTTTGTAAAAAAAATCACAGTAATGGTAATGATGTGTTCTTTCAGGGAAAAATAATTAAATATTTTAGAAACTAAATTAAACAAGTACTTGCAGTATGTAACATTATTACAACAATATGAAACGGTTGGCTCTAAGTTTATATGGAATTTTAATCAGGTGTTTGAGTTTGTAGCAAGCTTGCAACAATATGAAAAAATGGACTAAAACCTTATCATTGTTTTTGTAAGTGAGGGATTCACTAAATCTTATCATTCAACAATATGCCAGTTTTCTATAACATTGAACTTTGAAATCTTATATTTTGTATGATCGTTTCAGGTTGTTATATCTCATGATGATAATTTGAAGAGACTCACAGGTATTGATGTCAATATTTCAGATTTAAACTTTAACGAACTTCCAACATTGCTGCAACAAATCCCTGTGACATTTAGTCACCAGAATATTGCAAAATGTCAAAATAATGACTGTAATATTCCTTTACTGAAAACTCTTCTTGAAGAATTTCCTACTACTCCCCTCAATATTGATCCAAAGATTTATAACAAAGAACTCATTAATAAAGTTGTAGCTTTACTAGGTGAGTTTAAAAGGAAGGACCTGGTAGCAGTTGGAAGTGCTAACAAAGAAGTAACAAACTATATTTATAGTCAAGACCCATCCATACCCATAATATTCTCAAAAGCAAGATGTGTAAGTCTTATAATCATGTTTTATCTTGGATTACTGCCATTTATATCACTTAAAGAAAGTTTTCTTGAGATACCTTATCCCCCAAGTATTCTGCAACGAAAAGACTTAAGTACAGCAGAACGAATTTTACTTAAAATTACAAACTGGTTGCTCATTCGACCTGCGCTATTTCAGCATTTACAAAAGCGTGGTATTCAAGTTATCCTGTGGGTGGTAAATGAAGAAAAGGATTTTGATCATTGTCTTAATCAACTGAAAGTGGATGGAATAATGACAGATTACCCAACTAAACTTACTAAGTTTTTAGTAAAGGTGGCTAAATGATGTTTTGCCTGCCTATCTTAAAACTCAATTTCAGCTGTGATTATTTACCTCACTCTCCTACTTTATATATATATTTATATATATATTTATATATATATATATATATATATATATATATATATATATATATATATATATATATATATGCATGTATGTGTATGTATGTATGTATGTATGTATGTATGTATGTATGTATGTATGTATGTATGTATGTATGTATGTATGTATGTATGTATGTATGTATGTATGTATGTATATGTATATGTATATATATACAAATACATATTCAGAACAGAGTAATTTTTAAGTAAACTAGGTTCTTTAGATGTGTAAATATTGTAACTTAGGCAAGTTATAGAAAAAAAATTTTTTTCTAAAAACTTCCATTTGAAGAAAGACTTTTATTGATATTTTTTTTTGTAAATTACTTAATGATTTAATTTTTTTAAAAAAAGGATTCAAAAAATAATAGCAGAGAAAATAATTGTACAAGAAATTGTTGTTTACGTACTTAAGCTATGTAGAGTTATTTTGTAAAATAGTTGAAGTTTTTATCTATTTTCACAACATATATTTCAATCAGGGTTGATAAAAATCAAGATTTTTTTTAAAAAAAATTTTAAAAATCGAATTTTTTTAATTTAAGTTACATTTTGGAGGAATAAACTTTTAATTCCATAGTTTTTAAAAATATAATGAAATCATACTTAAATTAATTTAAAACATTGAAAAATCTTTTTTAATGTTGATAATTTACAAGTTTTCAAAGATTCAATCAATTAAATTCATTGATTCCATTGCTTTTTGATTAAATAGTTTGAATAGGATAACCAATTTGCCTGCTTTCTCAATTCCAAGTCTATTTCTAATGTTTGAATGCACAAGACCAAATGATGAAATTATTCTTTCAACTCCTGCAGATGAAGCAACAGCAGTAAGTAACTGTTCAACAACTTTCAGTATTTCCTGATTCACAAGATCGTTATGAGATTTCCACCAATCACATGGCTTAATAGTTTGAACAATCTTATTATGGAACATAAACTTTTGAAATGGTGCTGCTTCTGCTTTAAAGTTAACCAAAAGTGGAAGAAAATCTAGATTCTTTGAAGCTGCAAAGTCCATTCTAATCTCTATTTCTTTATCAGTTAATTCTTTACCTATGTATTTAGGATTTACAATATTAGCCAAAAAATGAGCTGGGGTCATTGCCTGTTGTATTCTTTTGGATAAACTCTTCTAAGCATCTTGGCTAAGCTTAGGACTTAATTTTCTCCAAAGATTTTTCCATATCAATACACTGTCTCCAATAGTACTACTGTCCTGCTGTATCAGGTCTAATACAACACCAATTGGTTTAAGCATTTGTAACAGTTCTTCTGCACTTCGCTTTACACCAAGGTTATTTACAATATTGGGGCATTATAAGTTGTTGCCCCTCTTTTACTTTGTATGTAGCAGCAGCAAAGTGGTTGTTTCTAAAATATTTAACAACTTAAACAATCTGCTCCTTGATGTTTGGAACTGCCAAGTCTTGGGCTAATAGATTGAGAATATGAGCTGAACATCTGTATGCAATAACATTAATATCATCTCGAGTTTCCAATTGTTGTCACATTTTCGACACATTTACTGTGTTATCAGTTACTACACTGCGAACTTTACAACCAAATTGTTTTTCGCATTTGTTGATAGAATTAACAGCAACATCAACCAAATAGTCAGAAGTATGTGAATGGCCAGAGTTATTAATTGTATCTGCAAGATAGATATCTGAATTCATTGTTGTTACTGTTGCACAAACTATTGGTTCATTATGAACATTGCTCCACCTATCAATACTCATAGTTACAGACTGATCATGTAGCAAACCTAAACAGCTAGTTAAACTGTTCTTGTGAACAGTATCTAGTAGTTTTCCACCAATATCAATTCTAAAAAAATGGATCATCTTGATAAACTCTGGATGGTCAACCATTCTGAAAGGCGAGTTAGTAGCATAAATCATTCTTTCTCTCTTTGCTCATCAATAGCTTCTTTTTCAGATTTAGTGGTTTTAGTAAGGTATGAATCCAATTTAGTTGTCACTGTCTTGTTACTGCTTGGTCTTGTCACTGCCTTTTTATTTGAACACAAAAAACTTGTTTTATCTACAGCAGATTGACTAGATTCAGTTTTCTTAATAGAACATTGTAGTTTGTAGTAGTTTGTGGTTCTTCAGTTGTCTGGTTGATATTTACCAAGGTGTCTTGACAAATAATAATGCTTTTGTCATCTTAAACATCTTTCAGAAAATTACATTTACCAGCACTTTTGTGGCTTCTCATTTGAGCAACCAAACCTTGCATTTGAACACCACAGCTTTTGCATTTAGCTTTATTATTCTTTTTCCCAAACTTTACAGGTATTTCTTCAAACCATGTCCAAATTGCATCTCTTTTTCTACCAGCATCAGACATTTTTATATCTAGTTGTATCATTTTTATTTTCAACTAAAAAATAACAAGCAATTATAAATTAATACTGTGATTTAAAAAAATTTGAATATACTCTTATATAAAAGAAATATATTTATATTTATTGTATAAATAGTAACAAAAACAAAAATTAATGTAATTAGTCAATAAGTTAAAACAAGAAAAAAAAAATTTACTTATGGATAAAAAATCTTACAATAAATTTAAAAATTTAATGATTTGTATGACTACTATGTATTTTATAATGCATTATCTGACTATTATAACTAATGTTAGTTTATGCAGTAGTTACATTTAGCTAGTGCAATTTACTTTAATTTGATTAATCAATAAATAACAATTAAAAACAATTAAAATAAAAAAAATCATTTTAAATCATGATTTTTATTCGTCTGATTTAAATCAATAGATTTAAATCAAAAAAACTCTGATTTCAATATTTAGTTGCTCCTCCTTTTGCTTTAATTACTTCTGCTTGGCATTTTGACATTTTGATTCCACTAGACATTTGATATGATTACTGTCAATATTACATCATGATTTAACAACGCCTTTTTTACAATCTTCTATTTTTGTAGATGATCTATTTTTTAATGTAATAAAATCCATAAATTCTCTATTGGATTTAAATCTTTAGGCCAGCCATTCTAAAACATTTGTCATTTTAGAAGTGTGTTTTGGAAAATTGTCCTGTTGAAACATTAAACTGCTTCCTTATCTAAGTTTTTTAGCTGAAGATTTTAAATTTCACTTCAATATAATAATATAAAAATTAGCATTCATATTTTCATCAATAAATTCTAATTAAACAACACCATCCCATGACATGCAACCACAAACCATCATATTTCCACTGCTATGTTCAATAATTCCTCTCATACAACTCAAATGAAAAGCTTCTCCCTTCTTTTACCAAACCTCTTTACCAAACCACTTTACCAAACTTTCTGCTCCAAAAAATTTTTTTTTAAGTTTTTCATAAGACGGATTCATAAGACCAAAGAAGTTTTTTCCAAAAAGAAAATGGCATCTAATAATACTTTTATGCAAAATCAGTTGTTTCTTCATAAAATTTTTTGTTAGAAATAGTTTTTTACAAACTACATATTTGTTAAACCCTGCTTTGTGAATAAGATTTCTAATTGATGTTGGTGAAATTGTGGTTCCTGTGAGGTTTTTCAGATTATTGGCATTTTTTTTTTTTTTTGCATTTTCAAATCGATTTTTTTTACAATCCCTAATATTTCAGTATCATCTTTTGGAGTTGTCTTTGAGTTTCTTCCTTGACCAGTACAAATTCTTTTTCTTCTCTGCAAGATTTTTCTTGTTTAACCAGGTCTATAACAAGTTTTAGTTGAGTTTCATTAAAATATTTTTGTTTAGGTGCCATACTTATTGACATACAGAGTATTTTTTTTTTTTTCAAAAAACTGTGATTAGTTGAATAATATTGTTGAAATGTAGCATAAATAATAAAATGGATATTCAATAAGTTAGTAATATCAAAAACAATCATTTTCATTACAAACTAGCAATAAAACAGTGTTGTACAATTAATTTCTGTGCAAGCAAATTAACACCTGTCTAAGAAAAATAGCAAAAATGTTATAACATACAAACTTTTTTGCACTTCTGATGAAAAACTGTAGACAAAGGATTGCTATAATGATTTGTAAAAATATCTTGTAATTATTTTAAACCATTAAACATGTTCAAAAATAATTTTAGCAAAATCGAACTGGAAATTGACTCTGTAATTTTTGTTCTGACTCTGTGTGTATATATATGTGTATATATATGTGTGTGTGTGTATATATGTGTGTGTGTGTATATATATGTGTGTGTGTGTTTGTGTGTTTGTGTGTCTGTGTGTTTGTGTATGTATATATATATTGAGAAAATATCTTAAAATACTAAGATATCATTTTATTATTTAATGATATCCAATCAGTGATTGGGCATTAGTTTAGGCCCTGTCTATATTACTTGAGATTTCCTGATGTTTATATATATATATACTTGTTTCTTAATTTTAAATTACCTTTAAGTAAATAGCAAATTTTCTTTATTAGAATTCAAATTCATATATAGTTGCTTTTAGTAAATCTTATAATTTGAGATTTTTATTCAATTGTGAATTTTATTAAGCAGAACAATATTTATTGAAAAAAATTATTAAAAATAGTTCTTTTTTTTTTTCTGACTAAAAGTTTTTTGCAAGAGGCAGAATAATCTCAACACCAGGTGTATTTAATCCTCATTTTAAAGCTAAAAGAAAAAATAGTTGAAACCTTTGTCTTTTGCTCGGTTGCTCAGTTCTATGGAGAGTTAATTCTGGAATTTCAGTTATTTAAAGAAATAAAAACATTGTATTTGTTATTAATATCTGCAGATCATCTGTATGCTGCAATCAATAATTGCAATCGCTCATTCATTTAGTTGTTGGTTGTTTGTTTTTTAATATTATTTGATATGATATTTATGTAATATTTATTAAACTTTATGTAATATACCAATAAATAAGTAAAAAACTAAAAAAAAATTATTTTTGTGATATTACCTGTGATTTACTGACAACAATGGATTATATTAGATAAATAACTCTATAATTGATTCAGACAAAAGATTGTTTAAAAATGACGCAAAGGATTGATAGTCATACCTATACATAAAAATATTTCTTTATCTTGCATATTGTAATTGTTTGTGACACAAACTTTTTATTAATTGTACATATGTGCAAATTGTCTAATCTGATATTAGATAAATTGTATGATAAATGATGTCAGTCAATATTATACTTTTTTGTATCATTCATTGTGTTTTTATGTTGAAAAAAAAAAGCTGCATTTTTGTTATTTTTTATTGATTTAATCTTTAACTTTTTAAGAAAAAATATTGTTTTGAAATAAAAAAAAAAAAGACAACAGGCCATATTTACCGTTTATAATTTTTTTCTTGGTATACAAAATAGTAGCTATAAACAAGTATGAGAAAGATGCTAGCTTGACCATGGTTTAGAGTTTGTTAGATAATGTAAATGATGCAAGATGTACAGAGTTTCTTTTTTTTCTATATATTGATTGTATTGACTTTTCAAGAGAGAAATTCTTTGTATGAAGGTATTTTTTTTTTCATCTGTTTTCTTTTATTTTGTTTGTTTTTTTTGTTTGTTTGTTGTTGTTGTTGTTGTTGTTGTTGTTGTTGTTGTTGTTTATGTTGTTTTTTATTCATTTTCTTTTTCTGTTCTTGTGAAGAAAGCTTGTGAAGAAAGTTAACTCAAGTGTTTATTAGAGTTGCAATTTGTACAAGAAGCATTGTGCATTCATTTTTATCTGATTGTAAATTTGGGTTTAAGTCCCTTCCTTTTTTCTCTTCACAAAAAAAGTCCACTTAACAAAATTGTGTAAAGCATAAGGAGATTTTGTTTTAATTTAATTTACTTTAAATTATTTTAGACTGCACTGGTCACCAAACTACTATTTGGTTATATCAAAATGGACATTGTCAAGATGTTGGTTTTTGCCAATACCTTCAAAATTGTACAACTTGGTATGGTAATCTTATTGTAAAATGTTCTTTAATGGAGTCAGATAACACAATTGAACCTCATTTTCCAAACCTTCGAGAGATTACTGGGTACTTAGTGATATCAATTTACTGTCAAACCATTTTTGACCTGTTTCCAGCACTGTCTGTAATTCGTGGAGACAACCTTCTAGGAAATTATGCACTTATTATATACTACAATGATGAAATGAAACAAATATACTTCCCAAGTCTCACCACTATCCTTCATGGTGGTGTTCGTATTGCAAGAAACAGTCGATTATGCTATGTCAAAACAATACGGTGGAAATCTATTGTGAAGGTAGCAGTGTTACTTCTTTGCATAAAAGTCTAAAAAATATTGTTGCTAAAAAAATTTTTTTTTTCTTTTCATGAAGAATTAATTTTATAAATATTGACTTCAATAATAAATGCTGTTGAAGTCAATATTTTGATAGTAAGAAAACCAGTTGCTTTTTTTTTAAGATATATATTTATCAGATTGTTCCAAAAATGGGACAATGTGATAAATATATTTTTATTTGGTCTCCAAAGACATTCTCTTTGAAGAAAATAATTCTGGCTGCTTCTATACTTTATCTCTGGCTGAATCTCTGCTTTATCTAAAGCTTTGATGGTTTCTGTTTTTTGTAACAAATTCATATAAACTTATAAACTTTTTATTTTATTTTTTCAAATATAAAACACTTGAGAAAAGATAAAAAAAGTGTAAAAAAAAACAAAACAAAACAAACAAATTATATAGATTTCTGTAATCACCTTGTGCGAAAGAATTTTTTACAAGCACCTGAATGCATAACAAGAGAGTGTCTTTTGCTTTTGACTGTAGATTTCAGAGTATTAACAAGCTTGAAGCCTGACTTATCTGAACTATGAATAGTCCCAACTAAATAGCCCCATCCATAACATCTATATTTAAACCTTTTTTTTTTATGGGATTTTTTTCGGGTCCATTTCTCCAACTGCAGTTGATTATGAATTAAAAATTAAAAATATTTAAAGTTAACAAAATGAAAAATAAAGTTAATTAAATTGATATAAACTTTTTATGGTTTGTTAAAATTTTTAGGATATTCATCAAACAGAACAGTATGGAATTGTTTTAGAATCCAATAAAGTAAACTGTGATTCTGGCTGTCTTAAAGATCATTGTTATCCCGCTCCAGGACATGATAATAATCCTAAAGCCCAATACTGTTGGGGACCGGGACCTGGAAAGCCGCAGCGAAAAGACCAATGCCAACGTTGTAGGTATCATTCAAATATGTAATAATAAAAAAGGGCTTCATAAACATTAACTTTTAGACAATTCTTGAAATGACTCTGCTATTCTCTCAAAATGTAGCAGATATTAATTATAACAACTTTACCTGTATTATGACCTGCATAACCAACTGCTACTTCAATCAATATATACATTATAAATTGATATATACATTTTATAATATATTGTAAAAAATTTTTCATGTCTTTTAGTTTGTAATATTCAGTGTGGTTATGAGGGTTGCTTAGATGGCTCTGATAGCTTATGCTGTCATAGTGAATGTTTGGGTGGATGTTCTAAACTGAATTCTACAAATAGTTGTCATGCATGCAAAAATTATCGGGTAAAATCTACAGGGGAATGTGTTAGTCAATGCCCAAAAAACCTTTACCTGGTAAATTAACTTTGAATTCTGAAGAATTTGTTTTTAAAAAATCTTAATCTGTTTTTAAAAAATTTCCTGTTTTTCAGATTAACAAATTACTCTGTCAAGAATCTTGCCCAGGTTGGTCAGCCAATTCCACAGTGTCTCCTCACTACTCATTAGATGGGGAATGTGTCATGAAATGTCCAGCTAATTATGTAAACAATGAAAAAACTAGAAAATGTAAGAAATGCAAACCTAAACAGAAATGTGATAGAGGTATTCTAATGTTTATTTTATTGTTCTCAAAGCTTACTGTTTAAAGTTTCATCTTGTTTAAGAAATATATATATTTTAAACAAAACCAATCAGAGGTTATTACAAGGCTCAGGAAAACGTTGCAGTAACTATTTTATGTCAGAGTAACACTTGCTTCATGTCAAAGAGGCCCAAAATATTATACTTCTTCCTATATGTTTGACTGTTGGTATACCATACTGAGGAGCCATATTTTCCTTTACTATTTATAAGCTCTCTTTGCCATGGAGTTAAGATTCTAAATTTAAATTGATTGGCCCAAAAAATTTAATTTTGTCTTTCATATTCTAGTTGCTATGTTTCTTCACAGTTTTTCTGATGGAAAGATATATACTTTTAAGGGTTGTAATGGTCTGGCTGTCTTTTTCTTATTATAAAAGTAATATTCTATATCTTACAGAGAAATGCAACAAAACTAATGCCTTAGAGGGTTTAAAAATAAAAGCTGACACTTGCATTATTAGTCTCAACTTTTATGACTTAATCTACGGGAAATCTGGGAGTTCAGTTTTTGGCAATCTAAGCTTTTTTTCCCAACAATTTTAAAGTGTTAAAAAAATTGATCTTCATCAGTTTACTTACTGCTAGATTTATTGCTAAAATTTTAATAAAAACTGAAAAAATATATTTTTTTAAAAATTCATATAGACTCAATTGTTCATGTTAGTTACTTATATTCTATTCTTAATAAAGAATAAAAAATAAATCAAATGAATGTTTGAAAATTATTATTAGAATACAGAGCAAAAAAAACCATCTAATGTATTTAAAGGTATTCAAGTATATTTATATATTTTCAAATATCTTCAAATATATTCCAAGATTGTCCAAGATAGTCCAAGATATTCAAGTATATTACATCATATTTCTGTCTAGATATGTTTTTTGCAAATGAATAAGCTCTTTAAAGCATAGTAATAATTTAGTATCTTTAACACCTGATCAGTATTGTTTTGTAGATGTTTTGTAGATCTTATCATAATTTTCGCAAATTATCTCACACATAATTATGCATGTCACACGCATAATTATGCAGTTATAGAGAAAACAAGATACAAAGTATGAAATGATAATCTTTTTAGTTTGCACATTAAAGGGAGAGATGGAAAATGGTGTTCTCTATGAAGGTGTGACAATACGTGTACCTTCTGATATTTACACTAAAGGTTTAGATGGTTGCACTACAATTATTGGAAGCCTTACATTTCAACTTCAAGAAGGAACAGGTAAAAAACTAGTCAGTATAATATTACAACTAATTTGCTTTGCTGTCATTTAAAATGTTACCATTGAAATCTGTTATCTATAATTTTGAATATATAATTTTTTTTTAAAGTATATTCAAATTTATTCAAATAGATTTATTCAAATTTAGGAAAAGCAGAAGATTCATTAAATGCTTTAAAATCACTGAAAATTCTTGAAGGTCATATCAGAGTTCAAAAATCTTCTCTTAAATCGTTAGACTTTCTTTCCAATCTTGAAGTGATCAAAACCCCAAGAGATGCACTGTTACACAATAAGTTAGTTTTTTTTTTTATATTGTTTTTATATTATTTTTGTTTTATATTATTTATATTTATATTGTTCTGTAGGCTTCAGAGTCAAACATCTAGTACTTAATGTTTTACAATATAGTGATGATGCATTAACTCTAACCCTAATGATTAAAAGTAACTTTTTCTGTTATTTTTAATTGTTAGGGTTAAAATGTTTTATGAAAGTAGTTATACCAATGTTTTTCATTAATGCTGCATTTCATTTCTAAGATTATTGTTTGATTAATTATTTGTGTAAGAATATAGTTTCAAATGTTCATGCTTGTTCTATAGCAAAATTACTAAGCAGCTGTTAAATCATTCTTTACATGGTTGATCCTTGAGAACCAACATTTTTTCTCATTGTATTCTCTTAAATGTCATGTCTTAAAAAAAAACAACAACAACAACATTTTTTTGGTATTTTGTTTAGTCCAATTTTTTTGACTTTATTTATGTTCATGCCTTCTGATAGAGAATTATTTCTTATTGGTAAGTTGATGTAACAAAATTTATGGTAGCTAATACAATGTTACTTGGCTTGTGCTACAAAATCCATTTCTTTGATTGGAATTTTTTAGGAGCAACTTTGAATATTTGGAGTTTTTTAAAAATGTGTACAAGTTTTTTCAGACAGGAAGAATTATATTCTTGCAAAAAAAACATAAGTTTAAGTAAAACAATTCCAATATTTTAGCCTTAACTTTAGCTAAAGTGATTCTTAAATTGCAAAGCACATTTCCTGATGTTAACAATAGTATGATTTAACTGCCATATAGCTGCCATGTACTTCGTAAAAAACTAAAAGTTTGTCATGAAGCACATGGCAAAAGTTATTTTAATTTAAGTTGTTTTGATTTTGGTTTGATATTAATTTTGTATTTTTATCCTTAGATATGTTATGGCTGTTTATGAAAACAGCCGATTAAGTGAGTTGTGGTCTGGAAATGGAAATGTAACTGTTAATGATGGTGCCATATTTTTTCAATATAACCCTCGTCTGTGTCCTCAACATATTTTTGATTTACAAGACCAAATTAAATATAAAAACGGTAGTAAAGTTGTTGGAGAAATTTCAACTCAAAATAATGGGAACAAAGTCTCATGTAAGTCCTTGATCCTAAGATAATGAATTTCTTTTGTATTTATTTCACTCAAGAGTTTTGTTCATATGCTTTAAATCTAATTTGAAATAGATCTTTAAAATCTTTAAGAACCACCATTTGTCAATGTTACTTTTCATGTTACTACATTTACCACATTTCAATTTACTAAGTTCTATCAATAAAAACAAATAAAAACATTTTTATGAGAAAGCATATTGTTAAAAATTTTTTATTTTTGTAAAATTTTTAAAATTGACTTTTTGCATTACTTATAAGTGCAATAAAAATGGTTATGTGCAGTGAATATAAAATTTAAAGGTTATTTTTGGTACATAACAAATTAAAAAGCTGAAATTATGCAGTTACTTTTTAGGTGAGACACAAAAATTAGGCATGCATGTGGAAGAGTTTGTTGCTGACATTTTCTCTTTAAGTTTCCTTGAAGATTCAATGATTTGTTTGGATGTTAAGTGTGTCAAGGTATCTTGGAACTTCACAATGACTAGTGCTTCAAAAAACATACTGTTTTATGCTATATACTTTAAAGAATTGTAAGCTTTTTAATTTTTACATGTTTTAATATTATATATAGCATATGCAATATTTTATATCAAAGAAATTTTTTGGTTGTCATTGCTAAACATTTAACCTCAAAATAAATTTAAGGAAGTTAACAATTTTATATAGTCAAAACCAGTTGCATACTTACTACTGACTAGTTAAAACCAGTTGCTAATATTTTAATATTTTGCATGTTTTTTTTTGTGACACCTCACTTAAGTTAATTTGAACTCCTCCTAAATATTATGAATCTGAACCTGAACAAAAAAAGATTTAGTTAAAAATGTAAGCTTTTTATAAAAGTTCTCTTGAGAAATGAAATTTTTTTTCAGGCGCTTAAATCAAGAAGCTATTGTTCAACTAGATAATGAATGTCAAGATGCTGATGACTGGAATGTGATCACTGTTGACAAACCAGTCATCTCAAATTTAGAGTACAATCTTCAGACTCAGTCTAAAGTAATTCAAAAATTGACACCCTATACGAGATATGCATTTTATATTAAAGAGATTGTCTCAAAAGGAGAGGAAAGAGCTAGCGAAGTTCAATATATCAATATTTCACAAGCACGTAAGGAAATGTTTTTGTGATGCAAAATAATTTGAAATTAAAATAAACTAGTATAAATAAAAATTATTATTTCACAATTTAAGTTTATATGGACTTTCTCACTGTAAGAATCAAAAGAACTTATGCACTTTATTATGGAAACTTGTGTGTTGTATTTCTGAAAAAACAAAAACCATATAGAAGTATTAACATTTATGTAAAAACATTTAAGGCTACCTAAATTTTTGTATCAAATATTTTTAGTCCCTTCTGCACCACTTGGTATGGAAGCATCAGCTCTTTCTGAAGACAAAATCCAACTACAATGGAGAGCTCCTGACAAGCCAAATGGAATAATTATTGCATACCATATCTATTACAATAAAGTAGGTTATTCTTTCTGGAAAGAGCAGCAGACATTAGATTGGTGTAGTCGAGATACAAATGTAGCTGAAGTTCCTTACTCAAGCAAGAAATTAACAAACAATCGTAAGCTTAATTTCTTATCTCTTTACCTACATTATTTGCTTTTTTCAGCTACTAAATGAAATTTTTTCAAAAATTTTAGGAAAAAAAAAAAAAGGGGGGGGGGTTGTATTGTCTTTTTATTGTTTTTTTTTCTTAGCTAAAATAGTTCAACTGTAAAATATGTTGGATTTATAAACTGTACTATTCATTTTCTTAATATTTTGCATTTTTATACTTAAGGTAAAAAAAACTGTTCTCATGTCATGAGTTTGATTTGAAGCTCAATATAGTTACCAAAGTTTGATAAAAATTCGTGCTTTCAGATAAAATCTTTTAAACTTTTCATTTGATTAAAAAAGTCATTTATTAAAAAAAAAGAAAGCAACTAAAAAAACTATTTACAGGTACTAGCACTGCAAAAGTACACATCACCTACAGAAGTAGTCACCTATATATTTTTTTACACAAGATGTGTTTATAAAGGATATTTATGTGTTTTATAAACACACTTAAATTTGTCCTGAGAGCTTTTTAAAAAAAAAACAGCTCAGAAATGTAACTTATTTGTTATGTTAAAGTTTGTATTTTTTAATCTTGCATCTCAAAAGTGTGATGACATAAAATCTAAAAAAAATTCATTGATCAGCCTATGACTTTTGGAAACACTTCAAGTTACTACAAAAAGGAGTAAAAAAATTATAAGGAGTCAATATGCACTAACAATAGGATTATCTACAACGATATGGGCTGTAGTGACAAAATATTGCTGTTCAGATGGTGAAATTGTAACTGGCAACAAATGAACTGCACAATTGTATCAGAATGAGAAAAAGGAGGAGTGTTCTATTATTTATTATGTAAAAAATAAAAAAAAGATCAGTTTAAGACATCAACAATTGTCTAAACGAATACTAAATGTACTAAGGATCAGGTACCATTTGAACCAACATTTAAAAGGGAGCAGAAAATATCAAGCCAAATCTCAGCCAGCACAAAATCAGCTTTAACCCTTGACTCCAGATTGAACATAATATTTTATTTCATTGTTATAAAAAATGTTTCTTTATAGATTAGGTTACAAGTTTTATCTTCAATTTCATGCCAAGCAAAGCAGCCTAACAGTCAAGTACAAAGGTCAACAAAGTGTTAAAAAAGTGTTAATAAAGTCAATAAACTGTTAACTAGTGCACAAAAAATGACTTGTAATCATTCAGGTAATTGTTAAACTTTTCTAAATATTTTTTTTTTTTTGACAGCATGCTGCTTTAATGAGAACACTGATGAAAAAAAATGCTCTAATGCTTACCGATGAAAATGAATGCTCTAAATGCTCTAAAAGTGTTTTAGTAATGAAAAAAAAAGCTTATAGCTTAAGTTCTTTTCTTTTGCAGATTTGGAATTGGAAATTTAAAAACCAGAAGTTTCAAGCTCTGCAGTTCATCAGCCATGAAATTGATGGGACTTCTTCTAGTTCTGTTTATACAGGAAAAGGAGGTCAATGCTAAATGTTTATACAAAGAAATCAGGAGTGTGTATTGATGATTTATCCGTTTGTGTTGCTTTCAGGGTACCATCATCATTTTAACCATATTTCAGAGTCTAAAATAATAATTACAAAGAAGGATGTGATTATTATAGTTATATAATTATAAATTAAGTATTAATTTTAGTTAATGTTTTACCTGTTTTACATGCTATGACTTGTTTTATGCCAATATTGTGATGTTTTGTAAATTTTCATTATCAAAAATGTTATTTTCAGATAAAGTGTGCATGTGATTTTTGGTAATATTGGAATAACAATGGTTATAACAAACAATAACAATGAATAACAAATCAGATGCAAGAAGAAAAAAAATTTAGCACTTGCTTGTATTACCATCAGATCAAATGTATTGAACAAACAAGCTTTCATGTTTATCCTGGCTAACATCTGGAATAAGTGGACTACAAAAGCAACCCTGGTAAAAGCTTCTAAAAGAGTTGCTATTACACAAAATCAGCTAAGTGTAGAATTGATACAGCAAGGAAAATTCATTCAGACAGAAATCTATGGAATAACCTCTATATCTTTTTTATCTCCTGATAAGAAACACACACTACACAAGTTCATGGTTTAATGAAAGCCAAAGATGTACTTGAAAAAACAACTATGATTTCAGTTTCAGCAACATAGAAAAACATTCAGAATTTTTCTTGATTTTGCATTTTTGAGAGTGATAGTAATACTGAAGAGAATGCTGTTGTATCTGTTTTCGATAGTTTTATTATTAAAAACATGCTCTTTATGCAATACAATATACTATTAAAATATAAAATAATTTATGCAATATAAAATAATTTATGCAATACAATATACTACATATGATATATTTTTGAGCTAAAACACTTCTGTTATTTTTTTAAATTTTTTGAAAAATGTACTCAAATAACCTCATGGCTGCTTGTAGTTAGTTGACTCCTTTCTATTGTATGTTATAACATAACGTTATGTTAAGATATGACAATCCAAGCTTACTACTTTTGTAATGGACACATAATGCCATTGAAAAAATGTCTATTTTTTCAACTGATAAAGCATATTTATTGAACAAAAATTTATCTATTTTTTGATCAATGAATGTTTTATCAGTTCTTAAGACATCAGTAAAAAAAAAAATTAAACCACACTCTCATACTTACATACACCAGTACAGGTTTTGTGGTTGCCATTTTGTGGTGCTCCTACCTGTAAATGCTTTGTTGATACATGCTTGTAATTGGTGATGCACATTTTTATATTTAATCAGTAATAAGCTTTTGCTTTTGTTATGAAAAGTACAACTAAAATTACAATCAAAACATTGATGAACATTTCAAAAACCTCAAATTAATTGAATTTTTTTTCCTTTTACTTGCAGAAGTTTGCAATATCAATTTTACATGTGTGTGCGATGCTGAAAAGGAAAAATCAACAGCTGTGAAAGCTGATCGTGACGCTCACAATTTTAATGTCGAATTTCAAGATAGAATAAATCAGGTTTGTTAGTTCTTACATAAAACAAAATTTTTTTTACAAATTTTTATGAAGCAAAATAAATAAAAAAAAGTTATAAAAACTTTTTAAAACCAAATTGGTTCACTCAATTTATTGAATAAATTCAACCATAAATAGTTAAAAGTTAAAAATAATCTGCAAATAAAAGTATTATGCAATATGTAGTAATCAATAGCATTTTTATAAAACTAACTGGTATCTTGTGTCTACAACTCCAAACATATTCTTTGATTGACTGTAACTGGCTTAGCAACTTTGGCCTTATTTATTCCGAGTCTAACATCTTACTTCTAATATTTATGAATTTTTTTATTGGTCAACAGTGTACATTGTTAAGCATAAATCCTAAAGTAAGAATAGAGTTACGTTTGAAGTTCTGTAAAGTTGGGCTTATCTTTCAGGAAGCAGTATACCTAAAATTACAATGCTTGAATAAGTGTAGTATATAAGGTCCAGACTCTTTCAGAATTGGCATCATCTATTGTAAGCTTCTGCATTACGGGTGACAAAGTCTTTCGAAGTCGAAGTTTCGAAGTGTACATTTGTAACAACGAAAATTGAAGTCAAAGTTTCAAAATCAATCAAAGCAAATTCGGACTTTGAAAATGTTCGAATTTTTTTCCGAAGTATTTTTAATTTTTTTTTAAGTATTCCGAAATTTTCCTGATGTATATCAAACCCAGTTTTAGACCATTTTTAATGGATTTAAGAGTGTAAAAATTATGCAAAACAGAAAAGTAAATATGTAAAAAATTTTTTAGATTTTATTCTTTGTAACAACTATTATTGCTTGTAATTGATTTGTATTACAATTTACAGATGTACAAATTAAGTTTAATCATCAGAAATATCAATGGAACTACTGTTTGTTTGGAGCCTCTTGTTTTGTCGTAGTGGAGTGACAGCAGATTGATCTTTTTGGTAGGTCTTGGATTTCCTTTCTGTTTCCTCTTCTGCTGTTTCAATTGTTAAAGCAGATCGTGCATTATTCATCTTTCCAATGTCAATGCCTGCAGCTGAGAAAACTCTTTTACTTGATGCAGAAGTTAAAGGAATGGCCAAGTATTTTCTTGCAACTTGGGAAAGTAGTGGAATCATTTTTGCATGGCCTTCCCACCACTTTAGGATATCAGTATTTGAGGAATCAGGATGAGGGAGACCTTTGTATATGTCTAACTCAATTTCAATTTTTGACTTTCCATCTCTGAACAGAATTTCTTCTCCAGACATTTCTAATGCCATTTTTTCAGCTTCGTCAAGGTCAAAGCCAAACCCTGTCAGATAAAGAGAAGCATTCCTGATTTGGGACAAAAATTCTTGATGACTTGGATGCTCATTTACCAACCTGTCCTTGAGCCCTTCCAAATCACCATACTTTTTCACCAATGCACCCTTGAAGAAAAGGTGGAGAAAATTTCCCATGGCATGATAGTGATTCTTTGTTCCACTGTTTGGAAATCACCTATTCAGCTCACCAATCAGAATTTGGACAAAGTCTTTTGTGGCAGATTGTATGTCTGATTGAGCAGTGGAGTTTAGCTTCATCTGAAGGTTGACCAGTTGGCTTCAGGCAAGATGAAGTGTAGGATGCTTGTCAGCAGAAAAGACCTTGCTGACTTTCAAGAATGAATCCAAGATGGGTTAAACTTCCGCCAAAAGTAAAAACTGACTCTTTGACAGGATGACATCAGCAAATTCACATATACTGTCTCTCGATTCTTCAAGGACTTCTCTCAACCTAATTACAGAGGTGATCATCATGGACTTCGAGTTCCATCTTGTCGAGCAGTCTGTGATGATTTTGACATAAGAAACTAAAAAATAGAAAAACAAAAAATAAATATTAAGTGTCACAATTGTTTACATGTGTGAGGAGGAGGAGGAGGGGGTGGACAATATTGCAGTGTTTATGAGATGTGTAATGTTAATTTTTACCAATTACTTTTATTAAATTAAAAGTTTCAATATTAGACCAAAATATTATTAATATTACTTTCATTTTCTTGACACTTTTTTTTTAATATTATTGTTTGATTGCCTTGTAGATGTAGTTGTTGTCTTCCTCAAAAGATTGGGATGTCCCATAAGGCTTGAAGACATAAAAATTTTCTTTTCGTTGGCTTTTTGCAGCACTAAGTTAATCTAGAACTATAAATTAGTGCTCAACAAACCATACTATCTGCTAAACATTTATTTAACTTTGAAAATATAAACTTCAAAAAATTAAAATTAGAATTTCATTACTTTGAAATACTTTGATTGTACTTTAAAAACTAAGTTGAACATATTACTAATTACTTTTCATTGGTTACAACAATATTACAATAAAACTCGAAAAACTCTTAATTAAATTTAATATATATTAAAAAATAAAAAAAATCACTTCAATAAAATGGTAAACAAAATTGATACCAACAGCTACTCATTTGTAAAAAAACACCGTTCCAACCTTTGCCAACCTTGATATTAACTTTAATTTAAAAATTATTTACGTAACAAAAATATTTCAAAATTAATTATTTTTTATTCAATATGCAATGTGTGATAAGCAAAAAGTAGCAAACTTTTAATTAAAAAAACTTTGACAAAAAAATTGAACTTTGAAAATATAAACTTCGAAAATTTAAAATTCCAATTTCATTACTTCGAAATACTTTGATTGCATACACAATTATAAGGACCATTTTGTTCAACTTCGAAAAAATTGAATTCCGTGTTTTCGAAGTCGAACTTCGAAATTGAACTTCAAAATTCGAAGTTCGAAAAATACTTCAATTCTCAAAGTTTTTTGAAGTAAAATCTTTGTAATACAGAAACTTAATCTATTGTAACTTTGCCTAAACCTGATGGAGGTGTGAGGATGATTAGACAGTTAACTCATACATAGAAGCTGATCAATACTCATTACTAATAGCTGAGGAACTCTTCAACAAAATGAAAAGGGAAAAAATGGTTTTGAAGATTTAATTAAAAACAGATTTAAAAAATTACACTTAGGAAGGAAATGGATGCTTTATGGTGTTACATATGTAAGTGCTAAAGTACAGAGAATATTAGAAAACAAGCTAGTTCCCCTTCCAATGATGGTCATAAATGTTGATGATATTCTAAATCTGATATTCTTTGTACTTTGCGAGATATGAAAAGGAGGGAGTGTATTGGCCAGTTTACTGTGATGACAGACAGAAAGGACCAGAGCACATTGTAAACTTGGAACTAGTGCTACTGTATACAATCCTCAATTTACTTATCCATAATTTACCTTAAACTATAATCCTACTGTTTGCTTAAATCTTTTGTGATTAACAACTCCTATAATCTTTTACAGTAAAGTTCTTTATTATTAGCCATTTTTAAATTAATGTCATTTGTTACAATAAGTTCTTCAATTTATGTATTGTGTAACTTACATATGAGTTTAGTAACCACAAGAACATATTAAGTTTAAGGTTTACACTTAATGTATTCTTGTGGTTATTAAACTCATATGTAAACCAAATGAAGTCTTTTTTGATCAAAGATCATACTGTTTTTTTTTTTAAAGGTACTCTTTACAAAGAAAAAAAGAAATGAAGCAGAAGATGAAGTTCATACTAACAACACATTTTCAAATATCCACACAACAGATTTTAGCAGAAGTAGTAGTTTACCTGAGGTTGCTACCACAGCATCAACTACAAAAACACTAAGAACAACTAAAAGCATCGGGTTAACTTCCTCCTACATAAATGTTTCTGGAAGCACATTTTCTTACACAATCACTGGTTTAGAATATTTTGAGGATTATGAATTTAAGGTAAAATAAATGCAAGATGAAAATAAATCCAAGATATTTACTATATTCCTTGTTAAACACTTTAGGTAAAAAGTCATATTTGCTTACTATTATTTTTAATATCGTTTCTGTAATAAGTTTAGAAGTAAAATAAAATATTATTACAAAGTGTTAACAATACTGTATTAAATGTTACATAGATTTTTTAATATTTTTATGGTAGCAATTATTTATTGCACAATTATTGTTTGTTTTTACTATTTTAAGTTTTTAAATATTAATAAATGTACTTGATAGATTTTTTTTTTTTAATTTAATAGGTGTGTGCATGCACAGAAAGTGGTTGCACAACACCTAATTCAGGAATAAATCTTGAGTGTGGAACAGTCCAATCACGCTCTGGTATTAACCTAACTGCTGATAACCTTGATAGTAGCTTGGTCAAGGTTCAAGTTCAACAAGAATCTTATAATATTTCTTGGCAAGCACCACAGAAACCAAATGATGTTGTTCTTAAATATGAAATCTCAATAAGGTTTGTAATTTTAAGCATTTTGTTTTCTTGGTTTAATTATTTTTTAAATAGTTTTTAGTTAGTATTTAAATTGTTTTTTTTTTTGTTTTTTTTTTCAAGACTTGCATCAGATAATGATGAGCTTATTATTTGTCATCCTGGCTATTTACCAACCTATTTGAGTAGAAAGTCACGTTTTGGAAACTATGTGACAAAGATCCGTGCAATTAGTCCTGCTGGAAATGGTTCATGGACTAATGAGGTTGCCTTTAAAATTGTTGAATTGTCTGTTGTGAAGAGCGGCAATCACTTAATTATTGGGATCATATCAGCTGCCTCTGCAATCATTGTTTTGATGCTTGTTTTTATAATTTGCTATACATTTTTTCATAGGTTTTACTTATTTTCTTACTTCCAGATTATTTTTTTCATAGGTTTTACTGATTTATTTATTTACTTGTTTCAAATCAAATTTCTTGCATTATCCACTTAAACAAAAGAAATAAGTTTACTGAAAATAACTTTTTCTTAGAAAAATGGAGAAGGATGTCCCAGGAGTTTTGTATGCTAGTGTTAATCCTGAGTATATGAATTCAAAGGAAGGTAACAGTCTTAGTTTGTCGTTTTTTCTTCTTCCCTGATAATTATGATGAAGATAGTAGTAATAATTATATTTTTATCAAATTATATTTAGTTTATGTACCAGATGAGTGGGAGTTAAACCGTGAGAAAATTGAACTGATTCGTGAGCTAGGCCAAGGTTCGTTTGGAATGGTGTTTGAGGGAATTGCACATGGTATTGGTGATCATGCAGAGTTGCGTGTAGCTGTTAAAACCACTAATGAAAATGCATCAATACATGATCGGATTGAGATTTTGCAAGAAGCATCTATTATGAAAGCATTCAATTGTAACCATGTAGTAAAACTTATTGGTGTGTTTACACTTGACTTTTTTGTTACACCTTTATCTGGTTTCTTATTCTAATGATCATTTATTGAATATGTCTCAAAAACTTTACGTTTTTTGTTTGAAGTGTTGAGCATGCATTTTTAGTTTGTTTTTTTTTTCTTCAGGTGTTGTGTCTCAAGGCCAGCCAACATTTGTTGTGATGGAGTTAATGGGAAGAGGTGACTTGAAATCATTTCTCAAGGAAAGAAGGCCAGAGGTAAGTTAAATTATTAAGTCCACCCAATAATTTGTGTATTCAAAATCTGCAAAATTTTATTACAATTTTTTATCTTAAAGTTGTTTATTATTATTTAAAAATAACAATATGGTTATCTGCATATGCTAATCTTTAAGAAAACTTAGGAGAAAAAGTTCAAAAGGAAAGCATTGATAATGATGGAGATAATATTGAAGCAGATTTCTTGTGTCTCCTCATGACGATGCAATAAATATGGGTAGTTTATATTTTGATGGAATAAAAGTGTTTTAAAACAACAACAAACTGAATTCAGTGGCGTTGCAACACAGTATAAGAAGCCTCTAATAAAAGTTTATCCCAAAAAAAAGAAGTAAATGTAATATTTTTCGACCAGATTTCCATTTACAGGCTTCTGGAGCAATGACGTCTGGGTAATGCACAGTATGCAAGTCAACAAATTTATTGAACATCAAAATTTCCATTAAAATATATGCAATAAGAAGAGGCTTTTAAAGAAATATTGCTGATTGTCAAATGATTGTTAGTTATTAAAGTACATAGTGCTTGTTGGTCAAGAAACAATATAAGCAGGAGGTAGTGAAAAGTTGTGTAAAGAGAGCTTTAGAAAATTTAACATAATATAAAGAGTTAATTAGCAGAGGAGAAGAAATAAAACTGAAATCGAGATCATATATTAATAGTGCTTGTCAATTTAATTTTTTTTTTTCCCAAAATTATATCGTTTTTTTCATAGACATTTTCCTTTTAATATAGGAAGGAGGAATTGACATTCCACTTATGCGGCAGGAAATTTATCAGATGGTAGCTGAAATAGCTGATGGTATGGCATACTTAGCTGCAAGAAAGTTTGTGCATCGTGATCTTGCTGCCAGAAATTGCATGGTAGCTACCGATTTTACTGTTAAAATAGGTAAGCTTGAATAATATATTTAGATTACAAAAAATGATAGAAAAAAAATATTTGCACTAATTCTTAAGATTGACCATCAGACATAACGATGTTATATTTATCAAACGGTTTATATTAAGGGGATTTCGGCATGACCAGAGATATTTATGAAACAGATTATTATCGAAAGGGCGGTAAAGGTCTTCTTCCAGTACGTTGGATGGCACCCGAAAGCTTGAAAGATGGTATTTTTACAACTTCATCTGATGTTTGGTAAATATACTGTTTTAATTTTTATGACTCTAATTCTGTTTAACAGTTTTTTTTTGTAATCTTTTATTTTATTCTTTTAAAAAATTGTTTAACAGGTCTTTTGGCGTGGTGCTGTGGGAGATCTCTACTTTAGCTTCTCAACCGTACCAAGGTAAAACCAATGAACAAGTTTTAAACTTTGTACTTAATAATGGTCAGTTAGATTACCCAGACAACTGTGACAATCAAATACGTGAGTTTATGTCTCTATGCTGGCAACGGGACCCGAAGCTAAGGCCTTCTTTTCTTGAGATAGTCCGTGTGCTTGAAAATGAAGTAAATGATGAATTTGTAATGCGATCTTTTTATCACGAGATGAAGAGAAAAGCGCTAGAAGATATTTACATGAAAAGCGATGCTTATATAAAGAGCGATGCTTACGTAAAGAGCGATGCTTACACGAAGGGTGATCCTTACGCGAAGGGTGATTCCAGCATGCAAGATATGTTAAATCGCTCACAGAATCGAAAATCCATGGCAAGTAAATCAAAAGAAAGAATTTCTGTATCATCGTCAGATTCAGGCACTTTTGTTGAAAAATTTGGTGCTATGAACACACCTGAGCTTCATCCGAGAAATATTTTTCACTCTCATTCGAAAAGAAGCTCTGCTATTGAGTCGAAATTAGATTCAAATGCATGCGAAGCAAGACCTATGCTACGTGTTGACAGTTTATATGACAATTATAATGCTTTTTCAGAAAATATGCAGTACGGCGATACACCTGTTGGAAAAAGCGATCAAATTCACCCAGAAATAAATCGTGAGTTGAAGCTTAGCGAAATATTTTACGGCAAGCCTGTTCCTGTGTGATATGTGATTGGTATGCCTGTTATATAAAACCCAATAAGTATCTCCTTAAAGAAGTATCTCCTTAAAAATCCCAACAATTCGACTTTTACACTTTGTTTCAGTGAAAAAGTTTATTATTAATGACTTTCAATGAAAATTAATGAGACTTAAGGACTGCTTTTTAAAGGTTTTAAATTGAATGGACAACGGAGTTGCGAAAATGACTAAGCGCATAAGAATATTATTTATAATTTTTTATATTTTATTTTTCTAAATTTTTATAATTTTGTTACCTTTTTTTCTTAAAAAATTTTATACTAAAATTTTTAAGATTTTATTTTCGCTCTGACAACTTTTTTTTGTACTAATTCCGTTTTTAATGCTTTTATTGCTAAGCGTTCAGAAAAAATCAAAAAAAAATTTCAAACAAATCTTGAAATCGATATTTGATTTTGTTTTTGACATTTTTAAAGGCTGCTGCGAAACGCATCCAGCTGTTTAAACAGTTTCCTGTTCTTTGTCCAACATTCTTACGTCATTAAGTCGTCTGTAATTTATCGTGTATATAATCTCAAAGTATATATATTTATTTTACGCTAGTAAAATGCTTTCCCTGTTTTGCTCTTTTGTATTTTATACTGGATAACCTTTTACTAATATTGATCGGTATTTGAGTTTCTTCATTTTTATCTGATATATATTTTTCATTAACTAATTAATGGATTGAAAATGTTTATTTTGATATCTATGATTGAGTTCTATTCCGAGATTCCGCCATTAAGTTTTATTAATTTGTACCTTTGCCCAACTTTTTAAAATTTTAACATGAAATTCAAATTTGTCAAATAAGCCAAACAAATAACTCGATCATCCAGTAAGCTTTTTTGCAGCTTCAACAATCCACTTTTTTTAACCATAAGTAATCATTTTTTCCAAGATGAGATTTTATGCGCTGGGCATTTTTATCTAGGTGATTTTAAGAATTTAATTTTAGTGCGGATTTTACACCGAGTTGTAAACGTTCAAATTCTTAAGTTCGTAATAAAATTTTCTTTTAGCTTTAAATGCATTTAATTACCTTTAAAATAACAAAACGCTCGAAGGATTCAGCAGGATAATTGATTTGCATTTCGTAACACGTAACTTAATGCTTATAAATGGGGTATTATAAAACATTATCACATGACTACGTTTTTTATTAATTAGTATCTCTGCTTGAGTTTTGCTTTAATTGAAAGGCTTAGTAGAAAAAGGATAATTCTCCAAAAATACGAAAAATAAACTGAGCAAGTCATTTCGTAGCTGAATGACATATTCATTAAATAAGCTTATAAAAAGATAATATTTCATAGAAACTCTGCTTAATATAGTACATGTAATGTTGTTTCTATGAAAATATCATTTATAAACTCAGTTAATAAATTTGCCCTTTTCCGACTCAGCAGTTCATTTAAGAAAAGAATTTTGGTTTAAATAAAGTATCAGCTTTTTTAATGCATAATTAGGCTTGTAGTATATATGATTGTCATAACCGTAAAAAATGACGTCTGTCTTAAATATCGTTGAGAGTAATTAGTTTTTGTGTTAACAATCGTTTGACCACACATTTCATTAATAACTATATTTGAAATTTAAAATGAAATTTAAGTAAGCAGTGAATTATTAATATCGTTAATAAATTATTTTACAAGTTATTTAATTCTCATTATTAAAGATTTTAGGAATTCTGTATACTTGATAATATTATAAACATTTCGTAGATTTTACACTCAAAATCATAATAAATTGAACTTTTTTTTTTTTTTGAAAATGCAGCATATTTAAATATTTCAATTGTAAAGACAACTGGTTTAAAATGACTCGGTTAAAGTTATTATAACCTCAATACAACGCAAGGCAACTTTATTAGATTTATCATGACTTAAGCATATACTGTGCAAGGTTATGCAACTATTTGAAAAGTGTTAAATACCCTAATAAAGCTTTTAAAAATTATAAATAAAGGTTTTCAAAAGCCTAAAAACGACTTACCTCGAATCGAAACTCGCGCCGCTTACTTTAAATTTTGTGGTTTGTTCTTTTAAATTGGCCACCTAAAAACAAGAAATTAAAAGTACTTGTTAATTTTCCTTAATTTGAATTTTTAATTACAAAGCTATATATATACCCCCTGTAACACCTTCAGTTCAGTAAAATAAACTAAAGCGGTTATAAAATTAAAAAGCGTTCAATATCGTTAAAAGAGCTAGAAGTGAGTTTGCTAATTTTAGAAAACAAATAAAAGTTCCCAGAAAATATCTTTGCAGTATCTTTTTTTTTAATCATAGTTTTTAGAGTTTTATAGTTTTAATCATTATTTTACTCTTTTCAACGCTTTTCTAATAAAAATTTGGTCCCGCTGTGTCTCTTCCGTCATCTCATTCTTAGATATCAATTATTTTAAATAAGTTTGTAAAGTTCTCATTATCAAATACACTATGCGTTAAATTGGCATGATAGATGATTGAAACTACGGGCCCACATACTAACTACGGGCCTATTATGCATTTGCTGCAAATCGTTAGATTACTCACAACAAATGTTACAGTCAGGAAAATTATTAGAATGATTTAATCCACTTCTTTTTTCTTTTTCGTTTTTTTTTTTTCTTCTTAAAATCTGAAGAGTAGCTTCGGAATCAAAACGAAAATCGAAACATTACTTTAAAATTTTTCCGTGGAAACCATCCTTTAAAAAAAGTGTTAGCTTATAATTCATAGTGAGGCAGAGGGTGTGTGAGTGTACATCGAGAAATATATGAAAAAAAAAATTCTTTTTAATGCGCATGCGTATGAAAGCATTGAAGTAATATGTCCTCCATATTTAATTTCTATATCGTATTGGTTAATCAAAACAGACACTTTTATACATAGTTTCCCTACTCACTATTGCTGTATGAGCCTCCTTGAGTTTATCTGTGGCTCAAATACTGCCGTGAAGTTTTTTATGATCTTACTCTCATCTTGTTAGATGTACTTTTTTTTTTTCATTGATTTGGAAATATACAAATATTTTCTTTACCTTATTAGATTATAATATATACCGTACCTTGACAATCTCATACATATATTCATATATATGTATAATAAAAGATCAAGAAGATAGTGTTTTTCTATTTTTGGTGGTGAAATTATACTGTATTAGATTTCACATGTGTGGTGAATTGATTTATGATAAAGAAAAAGCATTAATAAATGCTAGAATAAGCCTATTTGTGTACTTAAATGAATGTGGACAACAAGTTAAATATACATAAAATAAAGACAGTTCTAAAAAAACAACATGGATCGTGAGAAAGAGTCTCGTAGAACTAGTGTTCCTCCCCGACTGCAAAGTTCATCCAGTCGACCACGTCATGGAAGATCCAGTGGAAGTGGTTCCAATTCAGGAGTTTTAATGGTTGGTCCAAACTTTCGTGTTGGAAGAAAAATAGGATGTGGCAACTTTGGAGAGCTTCGATTGGGTATTTATTGATATAAAATTTATTTATGATAATAGTACATGTGTTAAAGTATTTTAATACCATTATAAATTCTTATATAATTAATGCCTTCAAAAAAATGCAAATTGCTACTTAATTATATATTGGGGAAAAAAAAGATATTTTTACTTGTTTTAATCTTTATAAATTTTTCTTTTTAATCACATAGTAGGTTTTGTTAGTTTGTATGTACAGTAAGAAAGTGTGTGCTTCTTAATAAACCATAATTATATAATTGATGTTTTGGTGTTGTAACAGTCATCTAACAAATTAAAAGCAAACAACCTTGTGGATTTAAGACTTAATATCATTTTTAATGATATAAAGAGTTTTCACTAGTCTCTTGCTCAGTGTGTTGTCCTGTAATCCTGATAAAAGGTTTGCCCTGGTATAATTTTTTTTTTTTTACTTGCAAACATGCTTTATCACTACTGGGGTAACTGTGGTTGCCTACCATCTTTTAAATCACTAATGAAAGATTTCATGAGTTTTTTGCATTCTAAAAAGCATGATAAATCATTTTACTTTTAGAAATTTGAAAAACATTTTTCAAATTTTAAAAAGTATAATGATAAGCAACATCAAAAAGATGATTGCAAGTTTCTACTAAAAGACTTTGGAAAATTTTGTTTTGTCAGAAGTGTAACTGTTTTTATATTTTAGCATGAAGCAACTGAACATTTAGACCATACAAATACCGTTTATGTATGTCTTTCTAGACCATACTGTTAATTTAATAAAGCTATGCTTTTAAATAAAGAATATATACAACTAAAAATCTGTTTCTGTTGTATTGCTAATAAATTTAATCAGTGAATTAACTACTTTTAATAATAAGAAATTTTACTTTATGATTGTAAATCATGCTACTCTTTTAACATATTCAATGGTATTTGCTTTGCAATAGATACATTAAAATAAATTTTTAAAGGTAAAATACATTTAAAAGAGAAATATTTTTTTTATTTCATGTCTTAAATTAGTAAAATTATTTTCTTTCTTTTTCTTTTTTTTTTCTTTATTTAAATCAAAATTTTTACTCTTTGTCTCTTCTTTGCTCCAGTGTTTTGTGAAGCACTTTGAAGCAGCTGGCACTTGATTTTAGTCAATGCACCTTATATATAGTCATATGACTGATCATCAAATAATAGTTTGCAGAATGTTTTGCCACTGACTTTCAATAAAGGTAACTGTAGTATTAGCACACCTTCATTTGGGTATCAGAAAGCAGGGAATAGGAGCATATGATACTCTAGAGTTTCATCTTGTACTATCCAATGGTTATAGCTTATACCACTTATTTTTTGGGAATTTACCATGATTCTGTAAGTACCAAAAAGCTTCACACATAACTTGTAGAAGAATTTGATGTCATCCATTCTAAGTTTGAGAAGGGATTAGTCTGGCCTTCATATTTTTTTTTTGTGTGTTTGTGTATGATTTCATAGTTTTCTGCTAGTTCTTTTACAAATTTATAATCATAACCAGGAGTTATTAATTTAAAGTTTATAAAGTAATCCAAAGCATGTTTTGTAATGAAAGTGTATGATGTTGACATCTTAAATAATATGGCTCAGTAAAACCTCTGCATTCTATTTCATTTTGGATTTTAAAAAAAAAAACACTTTCTTTTTCATATTCACTGCTGTTGTATAGCATATAATCATATTGGGGTAAAAATAAGTTTTGAACAATTTACAAAAGATGGCATAACTAGCATCAAATCACATCAGACTATCTTGTAACTATATTTGTGTTAATGTATCAGTTTCCCACTAGAAATCAGTATGTACTATGTGACTGAACTGCAAACAACATACTTTCTTTGTGTTCTAACAATGTCAAACTTTGTAACAACAAGACACAATTTCTGGAAAGTACTGCTTTTTTGTTTTAAATTGCAAAAAGCCCAGCTGACAGAATTAGTTGCTGTTTGAAGCATATGGAGAACAAGCGTACGATGGAGAACACGCTCCATCAATAGGAACATGTAAGGACTGCACAATTTCAAATTGTCTTGAGAACTTGGGTTTGATGCAAAAACAAGGATTATGAAATTGGATTGTGTATGAATTCAAGCTAAGAAATGTCAAACACCATTTTTTCAATGCAAGCAAGACTCTCGCATTGAATCATGACATAGGACAAAAAGTGGGTCTACTATGATAAACCAAAATGCGGTAAGTCTGGCCATGCATAAAATTCAATGGTAAAACCAAATATTCATGGTAACAAACTTATACCATATATCTGGTTGGATCAGCTCGGAGTGATCAACTATGAGCTACTTCAGCCTAATTTTACCAACAATAATTAATGCAATTGAGGTGACCATTGGAGATCAAACACCTCCAATATCCCAAAAGATATGACAAAGTGATCTCTTAGCACAAAAATACTTGGCCACATGTTGCAAAAGTTGCCAAAGACACTTTGGAGGCACTTCAATTGGATGTCTATCCCACCCGCTGTATTCACCTGATATTACTCCTTCCCACTATCACTCATTTTGGTTGATTACTCATGGTCTGGACAAGCAGCATTTAATTTCTTATGAAGAAGCAAAAGTTGAATCAATTCTTGGATTGCTTCAAAAGATAAGAAGTTTTTTTAGTGTAGAATCTGTATGCTGCCTAAAAGATGGGGAATACTTTGAATAAAATTCATTGTATTAATTTCTCTCAATAAAGCTTCAAAGTTACAAAAAAAATCTCATTTGTACAACCAATGATAATACATCTCATCTCATAAACAAGACGGAATACCAAGTTGTGAACTTGCAAAACAAGAATTAAATTAGAAAAATTAATTCTTATTTTGCAAGATCACAACTTGGTATTCCTTCTTTTTCTTTTTTTTTTTTTTCTTCTAACAAAATGAATACAGAAACATTTTTCTTTATTAATTTTTTTGATTTACCATTTTCACTAAAGATTTTTACAAATTTTAAATAATTTACTTATACATAAAGTCTCGATTATTACAAGGCTTGTAATAATTGAGAACAATCCCTCTTTGGCTCTGCAATAACTCTCTTTCTTGGTTTTTCCATTTAACTGAATCTCAAAACTTTCTTTGGATTTAGTTAAACAGTTACCTGGGGAATTATTTACTTTGCTTGTGGAAGGTGCATCTTTTATTTTCAAAACTCAGGCTCTTAAACGATCAACAATGCTTTTGTGTTAGAGCTGTGACCAAATTCTGCTTTGTATATGTCATAAAAATCACTAAATCATGTGCCCCCATCAGTGATATTATAAAGGTTTCTAAATACCTTTCACTTTTCCATGCAGCCAGGTTTTTTGAAATAATTACTTTGGTTTTATATACTATTCATAAAATCTGTTGGAAAAAATTTTCCAAACCTATGCAATTTTAGTGAAAGCTAATAGTTTTTCAATAGAAGGTAGAGTTCTTGGTTCTATATATTTTTAAAATGGAATACTTTTCAACAGCGGTTTTATATTATTTATTGACCATAGCAACCACAGCAACCATAGCCATAACAGCAAGAAAAAAGCGTTGTTCTAAAAAGTATTAGTAGATAGCCTACACTTTAAACACTTTTTTTTTTTATGCCTTTAACTTACGATAATCTCAAATTGTATACTAAACTGAAATTATTGTTAAAATTGAAATGACATTCTAAGTGTGCAAATTTTTTTTCTAAGTGTGCAAATTTTAAAACAATGAAAACAATTATTCATTTTGGGGGTGACATTTTTTGTAACTAGGTTCTTTATCAACATCATTTTCCTTAATATTCTACCACTTTTTAATGTTTCTAAATTATAACTAATTTAATTAAATGACAAAAGTTTGAAAAGGCCTCTAATGAACTTAATTCAATTTTTAATACTTGAACTTAAAGTTATGGATGAAACCTATGATTTGAACTCAACTTATCCGATTGAGTCTGATCTGTTCTAATCGTTTTTGATGGATCTTTAAGTATATTAATCAACATTTAAACTTAAAACATTACCTTTTAATGCTTAGATTCCATGTTTTGAATTCTTACTCGTCTAGTGCTAAAATGATTTATTTTAAGTAAAAATTACATTTTGCCTAATTATTTGTTAATTTTCTTAAAAATTGAAACTTAACAAGGTTGTAATTTCAAATAAGTTTGGTAATTAATTATTAAGAAATTAAAAATCAAAGAAAAACAAGTTTAACAAGTTATCTTTTTCTTTAGTTTCTTTTTTTTTTTTAAAGTTTTAGAATGATGTTTTCTAGGTAAAAACTTGTACACAAATGAGCATGTTGCTATCAAGCTGGTATGTTTACCTTTCTTTATCCATTTTATATAAATTTTTTGTTTGACTTTTTTAAACATTAAATAGAAAATAAAAATTTAAACCATAAAAAAAAAATTTTTTGATATTATTTCTCCTTTATATCCAAATATCTTATTATTAGATTAGTAAAAATTGAATTTTACTTCTTCCAATTTTTTAGTTATGCAATTTTGAAAAATCTTAATAGATATTTTTTCTGCAAAAAGTTACTAATTCTACATTATTCCTAAGCTATTCTTCTGTAATTAAATTTTTCATGATTTATTTTCATGCTACCAATTATTAATTTTAATTTTTTACTTACAGGAACCATTAAAGACTCGTGCTCCTCAGTTACATCTTGAATACAGATTTTACAAAGCTCTTTTGCAGTCAGGTAATATTGTGTTACATTTTGTTTAGAAAACAATAGTTTTCAGATTTGAACTGAAAACTGAAACTAAAATGATAATATTTTTAAGAAACTTAAAAAAAGTTTGAGTTCACTTATGAAACCAAGTTGCAGATTTTTTAAAAAAGATCAAAACTCAGTAAATGAAAAATTGTTACTAAACAAGGGAGAGCAGGTTTCACTCTACACACTTGTCTGACCAAAATGCTAAAAAAACTTTATTATTTTATTAGATATTCTGGAGTTTGGTTAAAAGGCCAACTGAAACCAAAGTAAATTTAAAGTTTTTAAGTTCACTTTAAAATCTCATCATTTAATAAAAAAAAACTTTTTTTAACTGGTAAAGATCATATCCACAATTGCCTGACCTCCTAACAAAGTAGATTGTTACTCTATTAGAGTTCAAGTTACTGTCTGAACACCAATCAAATATCATTCAACATTAGTATACTATCTTAATATTGGTATTAAATTACTAAGATGATTATATGATGTTAACATAGTATCTTCATATATTAGATATTGTCTTAATATTGGATGGTATTTGATTGGTGATTAGAGATTATTTTTAGCCCTAGTCTAGCAATCGTATAGTTGTTAAATTTGTAGCTGGTCTATTTTTTTATGTTTTTTATTTTACATGTTGTTGTTATTGATGTTGTTGTTATTATTATTTTATAAATATTGTTGTGAGCTTCTGAGTTTATAATAAAACTTTGATTATTTTTATAGAAGGAATGCCTCAAGTCTTTTACTTTGGACCTTGTGGCAAATATAATGCCATGGTGATGGAGCTGTTAGGGCCAAGTTTAGAAGATTTATTTGATTTGTGTGAACGACAATTTTCTATGAAAACCGTTCTCATGATTGCAATGCAACTGGTATTCTTTTTTTTTAATTGCTAATAATTTATTGGCATAATTTTTTTCAAGTTGATTTGTTACAAACAAAAAAATTATTTTAGATTCGTCGAGTTGAGTATGTTCATTCAAAGCATATGATATACAGAGACATAAAACCAGAAAATTTTCTTATTGGTCGACGTCAGAATGGCACAGAGAAACTAATATTTATAATAGACTTTGGACTTGCAAAAGAGTATATAGACCCTGAAACAAAAAAACATATTCCTTATCGAGAACACAAGAGCTTAACAGGGACAGCACGCTATATGAGTATCAATACACACTTAGGGAAAGGTTTGTAGATTCTTAATTATTACAATTTTTCTTCAAGAATTTTTTACTGACCTTATTTTATCTTTTAGTTTACCTGTAAAATTACTGCAACATTCAGCAGGGGAAATTTTTCATTCTATGATAATGAGTGCAAAGTTTGCTAAAGAATGCAAAGTTTGAAATAAATTGCATTAATTTTTAATGACTTGGTAGTTTTTGCAGATTATTTTAATATGCATGTAATATATTACTTTTTAAATTACACATATATTATTAAGAAATAATAGTTGTGTAATAGTTATAAAATTAGTGAATGTTTAGGTAACATTTATTTGTGGTTGACTTTCAACTATCTATTTTTATAAAATGATTGAAAGTATAATTTATAATAAATTTTTTGCATTGTCTAATGTTTTATCTTTTTTTTTTTTTTTTTGAAAATCTTTGAGCTTTTGTTTTCCAGAACAAAGTAGACGTGATGATCTGGAAGCCCTTGGGCACATGTTTATGTATTTTCTAAGAGGAAGTCTACCATGGCAGGGTTTAAAAGCTGATACACTTAAAGAGCGCTATCAAAAGATTGGAGATACTAAAAGATCAACACCTATTGAAGTTTTGTGTGAGAACTTTCCAGGTAAAAAAAGGTTTTTCTTTTTTTCCTTTCCATGCTTCAAAATCATTAAGCAAATGTTTTGAAAGCTTTAAAAAAAAACTCACTGGGTTTTCCACATTCACATTTAACAAAACTTGTTTTCCAGTTTTCTCTTAAATAAAAAAACAAAAAAATATGAACACTTAAAATAATACTCCCCCTCTGTCCCGTAATAGTAGCAGTTGATCAATTTATTTCATTTCATAATGATAGTAGCAAAAGAAAATATTGAACACGTTTTCAAAAGGTACATGTAGTTGAGCAATAAAATAAAAAAATTTCACTTCCAGTTGTTATTTTGAGTATTCAACTTTTTCAATAAAATTTCGTTGCTGAACTTTAAACTTGTAAGTTAAATCCCTTGGCAGGATCTTCATTTTTTAGATCTTCAATTTTAAGATCTTCAATTTTAAGATCTTCAATTTTAAGATCTTCAATTTTAAGATCTTCAATTTTTTTTTTTTTTCTTTTTTCCATTTGTTTCTGTCTTTTACTTTTGACTCGGCTATAATTAGTTTGTTAAATGAATTAAAAACAGTTCATAACATATATTAGACGAGTGGTCAACATATCTTCGGTACGTGAGGAGACTCGATTTCTTTGAAACTCCTGACTACGATTATTTGTATGGGTTATTTCGTAATCTCTATGAGAAGAAGGGATACGTTGATGACGGAGAATTTGATTGGACGCACAAACCAATTGTGAGTGTTATTTTTAATATGAAATGAAAGGGTTTTTTGGGTTTTTTTTGAGATTTTATTGATGAATATGTCAAATTTATTTTTGTAAATTTTTCGGAGTGGCATTCTTAAATATGGGTTCTTGTTTTCAGCCAACGCCTGTGGGTTCCAGCGCCATTGATGTTTCTCAAAAGCCTACGGGTGTACAAAACAACGTTAGAGTAAGCTTTTTTCTGAAGTTTTTTATTTATTGACTTCAACTCATGAGATGAGTCCAATAATTTCTACTTTAGCAATCAAACGACGCATGGCAGACCTCGCAGCGCAATAATTATGGTGGACAATTTTTGAAACCGCCTTTGGGTGGTTCTGTGCAAGTTGTAAATTCTATGAATGGTGAACTAGAAGGTGATGATATGCGAAAATCAGATGTTCCCATGAATCCAGCTCCAGAAGTTGATGTAGTCGAAGAGACGAAGTTAGTCATGTTCTTCCTCTTCTTTCTATCATGATACTTTCCCATTTATTGACTCTCTTTCTTCTTCTTTTAGATGTTGTTGTTTCTTCAAAAGGAAAAAGAAGAAGTCACACCGAAAGAAGTGATAAATATGAACAATTTATCTGTAAATTTTTATGATCACCCCTCATACTTCGCTTGGTGCTCCTGGCAAACTTATAAAAGCGACGTGCGGTTTTATCCGACTTAAAACATGGGTCTATAGTATTAATAATTAACGACTGATATTTGACATGTTTGCCGAACTGGAGAAGAGTCATTGATGGACTTCATTTTCCATTGATTAAATTGATAGGCTCGCTATTTCATACAATGAAAAATTTTCGTCATTAAGGTTTTGTTTTAGTGGTTTAATTCTTTACGCTTGATTCTTAATGTTTTCTACCTGGATAAACAAGTTTGACTATTATTTGTTACCCAGCTTTATTTGTAGTCGGCAGCGTGATTTTTTTTTAAAATGATTTTCATTAAGTAATTAGCATAATATCTTAAGTGTATATGACTTGTACTTGGGTTGCTTTATGTCTGGTCGTTCTTTTTACCTTAAAATTATTGATCGCATTCATTTTAAACTCTTATGCGATGTTAGAAACGGGTGGGTTCGTCGGTGCTTGAGGAGCTTGTGAAATTTTAAACTCAAAACAGGTTTTGCACTTTTTCTTTTTTTAAGGTTGGTCAATTTTCTCAGGATTTGTCAAAGTTCTCTGTGATTTATGCGAGCGTGATTTTGAAAAAAAAAACATTTGCTTTTGACGTTTGAAACATGGCAGGTTGATAGCCTTTTGATAATTTCTACTTCAGGACACGTTTTAGTTGTCTGGACTTTTCTGAGCCAAGCGAAACAAATTTCACACTTTCTGTTTATACTGACCGGCTGTAAATTTCTTTCTCAGATAAATATGAACTTTTTTTAAATGTTATTATCCTGCTAGAGTTTTTCATTTGATATTACTTTTCTAATTTTTGTGAGGTTTTTTTGAGTATTTCTAGAAGTTTAATTATAGCCCTTGTTTGCTTCAAGTGTTGTTACCGATCTTTTTTTTGCAAAGAAAAGTTCTTATAATAAGCTAAAACCGTCATTTGCACTCTTGTTTAACTTCTATTCATCTGGTGTTGTTATAAGCTTAACTAATGTTATAACCTAGTTATAAATAGTTTTTGTTTTTTACTAAAAATAAAAACCTGGATTGCCTAACAAGAAAAAATCAATCGGAGTAATAAGGAACAACTCTTATACTAAATAACTTTTTTTTTATGAGTTAAAAATCTTTCAGGTTTTGTGCTGTCTCTAATTGAAAATGTTTTCAGCTTTTTTTTTTTTTTTTTTTTTGGTTTTTTTTTTTTTGTTGTTTTTTCAAGTAAGGTGCGTATAAGAAAAATGAGGCTCAGAATTTAAGAAACATAGCTAGGCAATCAAAATGCGCCATCGAAAGCAGTGTGTTTTCAAAGCCATATCATCTTTCAGCATTCTTTTCTGAAACCAGACTTAATATCAGTTCCTGTGTTTTCTCGGAAACACTCGTCGATTTTCTGGTACTAAGATTTTTTTTGATTTCAGAAATTCGCCTCAACAAGTCCGGAAGGACAGCTCTTGAAATATTTCTAATTTTAGCAGCTGTCCTTCCGGAACGAAACAAATCTGCAACGTAAATTGTCACTTTTCTAGATCTGATCCTGACTGACTCAATCAAACTTTTTTATATCGGTTCTCGGGAGTTTTCGGCTGAACATGTTTTGGATGTTGATAGTGAATTACAAAGGAGCTTAATTAACATTTCTCGCTTTGGAACAAAACAAATGCAAACTGGATCACAGCTCTTTTTTTCGCTAGATTTAACTAAACCCTATATCAATGCTCCATACATTTTCCTTCGTTTTCAACCATTAAATTGAAGAGTGACATCGATTGTTTTTTCTCCTCTCTGCAACTGCAGTAGCTTTAGCTTTTAATCTATTGAAGATTGCTTTTTTGACATCATTACCACAATGTTTTTCGACTACATATTCCAAAATTTTATTGGTTCACTCTAAACTTTTTGCTTGGACTGTGTATTTGAAGGTGAAGTAGAAATTGAATCATTGTAGATTTTCAATCATTGTAGAACTTCAATCGTTAGTAGAATTAACAGCTTTAGATTGATTGCCTGTGTTTCGATTTTAAATGAAAAAAAGGCTGTTGCCTTTTTCTAATTTTGGTATGTAGATCGTTTTTTTCTATGCATGATCTTTTTTTTAAAGTAAAAGGCCATGAGCATATTTTGTTTTTTCTAAAACATTTTGAATTGCAGGAGTGAGCATATGAATCTACTTTTTTATGCTAAAACTGGATCTTATAAGGAAAACAAAATATTCAATGTATTTTTTAAATTATGCAATTTTGTTAAATAATTAATTTTTTTTAAAACCAAATCCTAGTATATAGAAACAAGAAACATTTGAGGCTAAGATTAGCCGAATATTAAGAAAAATAAAGGTTGAACTTGTGAACCAGGTTTCTTATTTTAAAAAACAACATCTGTTTCAAATGTATACCGTGATTCAAAGCGGATACTTGACATTTTCTTTTTAAACCTTGGGGGTTATTCTTTCGAGTTAGGCTAAATCTATACAACTTATACATCAAGAAAGATTCCCCAATTATACATCAAAAAAAATTCCCCAATTATACATCAAGAAAGATTCCCCAATTATACATCGAGAAAGATTCCCCAATTATACATCTATAACTTAAAAAACTTTAGGAGAAAAAAGATGCAGTGCAATAAAAGATATGAAAAACTAACGATAAATGTTTTAGCAAACAAAAAGCCATAGGGCATCAATTTTGGACATTTCTTTTTAAATTTTTCATTTTTATACTTCAAAAAGAAGATAAAGTAAAACACTTAAAATATATGTATTAAAGTGGCATATGGCGTGTAAAATTAAACGAAATCTGTAACTAAAGGTACAGAATCAGTTAAGTTTTTTTATATATACAGCTGTTTAATAGTTTAATAGCTGTTTAATAGTTTAATAGCTGTTTAATAGTTTTTTTATATATATTATATAGAAAATAATTGAGGTCATATTGTAAGAGAGCTGTAGGTGATACAACAAAACTGATGCCAAATACGACTTCACACCCAAAGTCATAAGATTCAGCTGCATTTGTTTATAAGGTTTCCTCGACATATTTTTTGTTGGTTTGTGTTAATAAAATGTAAATTGCCAGATGATGTGATGCAATTATAAATTAACATAAATTAGTCATACATTAACATAAATTAGAAAACAGATTAGTTAAGGAAAAGAGATTTTTTATTCATACCTTTGTGAATTTTATGAAAACGCGTTTAGTTGTGAAAGCCATTATACATTTTGGTTTAAAAACCATTTAATATGGCACCCTAAACTAGATAGAAAACTATTACTCAGCTGCATTTTTTTTAACTACAGGGAAAATGTTTTCAGTTTTTTTAACTTCATAACAAGACCCCATCAACGGTTATAACAGATGATAAAAGTGGAAGATCATACTGTTTTTAAAACACAGGAAAGGTGATGCCTGAGCTCAACAAAGACAATCTAGCAGGGGGTGAAGAAACAGAGTGCATCTTTTTTTAATTAAAGAATTGATAAAGCTAATGATTGAGCGCGAAGGCTGAGTTGAACTTTGCAGGAACTATAAAGGAAGAACATTACACTGTTTGCATGGAACCGGAGGGAGATTATTTAACTCTACTCCTGGAAAAGCAACCAAGAAACATGAAGATTATTCCAAATAAATGTTTAATTATTCCAAATTGTTGAATGGTTAACTGAGAGGAGTACAGACAAGTCTCTACAGACTGTTAGTGCAAGTTCTACAAAAGTTAATACTGGGACTGGGATTGGATTGGGATGACTAGCAGGAAATTAACGGCAACGAAATAACAGAAAACAAGACTAAAAATGAAAAAAGGGACAGCAATTTTTTCATGGTATAAAATAAGTTTAATCACGCTTTTAAAATTTTAAAAATCTTACAAAACTTTATAAAATTTGTTAATATCGGTTGGCCACTTAAAAAAAAACTTCATAAAACCTGTATATATCGGTTGGCCATTTAAAAAATTACACAGCTTATCTTTATCAAATTTAAAATATCTGTTTACTTATTATTTTAAAATCTGCTTTTTACACTCGTCCATATATGACAATATACGTCGTGATGTTGCATGAGATACAAAATCACTCTCAAGGTTTCCTGCGCACAAACACTCTCGTACATGTTCTGCTTCGAACCTGAACAGAAAAAGATTAAATACACCGCAAAATTAACGCACCACTTATAAACTCCGACATATTTAGAAAGATATTATGTATTTCCCGGATTTATCAATTGCAAAGATGATAATAATGTTTATTGTTACGCCTTTTGTAGGTTTTATTCCGTTTCCGTTATTTAATTTCGAAATTATAGCAGCTTTTCATAAGTAGCATGTTTTGCTGTAATTAAACCTCACTTCTAAAAGAAGAGTATGTATTGGTTTAAAATTGTTTTAACAGTAGAAAAGATAAATGTCATTTGAGCAACAAATCTGTTCGCAATGTAGCGCTCTAGACAAAACGTAAGTCGTGATGAATGTGTTGCAATTGCTACTTTGTCCAATGAATTATTAACAAATCGCAAACTTGTTAGAAGATTTGGAGTGTCTTATACAACAGTCGGTAGGGTTCTAAAAAGGATTGTAGAGACCAATTATTACACAAGACGACTTGGCCTAGGCAGACCACGAGCTACCAATGCCATGAAAGACCAATTTTTAATGCTTCGAACATTGAGAGAACAGTTCACTACTCCACGAAGTCTCCAAATACAACTTGCTAAAGATCATGGAACTGCTGTTAATCAAGATACCATAAAAAGAAGATTTTTTGCTTTAAATTTACGACCTCGGGCAGCAACTACTGGTCACAGATTGTCTGTAGACCATCGAAGAAACGGACTGGCTTTTAGAAGGTATATGAATTGGGAAATACATGATTGGGGACAGGTCATATTTACATATGAGTCAAGGTTTTGCCTTGTAAGTTCTGATCGCCCCCCAAGAGTGTACAGAAGACCAAATGAAAGATATTTTGCTTATAACATTTGAGAAAGCACTTTATATGGAGGCGGCTCAGTGATGGTATGGGGCGGAATATCTTTAACAGCTCGCACAGAGCTTTTTATTGTTGATGATGGACGTCTGACTTCTTAACGATACATAGCAGACATTTTAGAAGCTTTTGTTTATTTAATGCACCGTACATTGGAGATGGATTCCTTCTTATGCAGGATAATCCAAGACCACATACAACACATATTGTTACTAAATGCTTAAATAATGTTAACATTCAAGTTTTGGAGTGGTCAGCTTGCTGTCCAGTTATGAACCCAATAGAACATTTTTGGGATATAATGGGACACCGTGTCAGAAGCCAACATCCACCACCGCGTGTAGAAAGATATCCCTCAAGAAACGATTAGATCTCTAATCGAAAGTAAGCCACGGCGCTTCAATAACATCAAGAGGTGGTAACACTAGTTATTGATAAGTCAAAAATGTTTCAATTTAAGCTGCATTTGTGTGCATAACAATGATAATCATTTTATTTTGTTAAACGAACCATATTTTTGGTTTTAGTTTTTTTTCACCATCCTCAAAGTCAATTTTATTATTATCATCGAAATAATTGTGTTTATGCATTCTATTCTTAACATATTTTTCAAAATATATGATAACATTGACGACAATTAAAATAAATTGAAATGTATAAGTGTGCATTAATTTTGCGTTAAAAGTGTATGTTGCGTTAAAACCAAAAAATTTCAGATGGGAAGTTTTTTTAACACCTGCTTTATATTTTTAATGAGATTTAATGATTTATTGACTTTTGAAGATCAAGTAGCATTTAATTTACCTTAAGCCAACTGAATGACCAAAGTTTGTAGGTTCTGCATCAGGAAGCGGAAACTCTCGGACATCGACTTGACCGTTGTTGCTTTTAAATATGTATTTTGTTGGACACCAAAATGGTGCTTCAATAATCAAAGTGCCCTCCGAACAAAACAGAACACATTCATTAGGCAATTGGTGATCTAGAAAAAAATCGAAGCAATAAAAAATTGCGATAAACAGGAAAAAAGCTTTACACAATAATTATAAAGATAACATGTAATCAACAAATAAGTTACCCCCGTCTATTAAAATTTGAACAATTTTATTCTCTTCATAAAGAATTGTGATACTTTCTGATCTATCTATACCAGTGCTTGGATCAACATGTCCACATGCTGTAAGTTTTTTCACTGGAACTCCACCAAACAACATATCAGCAACAAATAGACCATACACACCAATGTCAAATAAGACACTTCCACCAAGTTCTGCCACACAAACCCTATCCTTTTGAAAAAGGTTTTGGATACCAAACGTTAATGTTGCAACATTCACTTTTCCATAACCTCCTTTGTTTATAATGGATAAGATATCACGATAGAGAGGGAAGCAGGCCGTCCACATTCCCTTTATAAATCATACGTTAACTATAATACATTTAGCTATTCATTTTTGTGCTTTACTATAATTTAAAGCAAACACTGACAGCTTCAGTGTTCATTTTATTAGTGTGTTAAAGAGCCTAAAAAACAATGGCTTTTTTCAGGTTCTATAAGTTAGCACTAATTAATAAAAAGATGTTGGCTCAAAAACACAGATTATTTTATTCACTTAATGAACACGCAAAACAATTAACTAAATTAAATTTAGCTAAAAAATACCTGTGTAAACAAGTCATGACTGAGAGAAAAGATTTAAATTAAAACAAATAAAGAGGTAAAATATATTAAAAACCTCCATGAAAAAAACTTTATTTCTTCTTGCACAATTTAAAACATCATCCAACTCTGCAGAACTCATGCAAACAGGTTTCTCGCAAAGTACAGGTTTCCCATGATTCAAAGCCAAAATACTCAATGACTTATGTGTAGGGTTAATAGTCCCAATATATATTACATCAACATCAGGATCTTTTGCAACACTTTCATATTCCCCACTGAATGACTTTGCATTAAACTTCAGAGCAAACTCTTCAGCTTTCTTTGGGTCTCTCGCAGCAACATGTGATACAACATGTTTTTCTTTTGACAGTGTTGACAATGCAACACAAAAATCAAAAGAAATTTTTCCACATCCAAAAAATCCCCAACGCAAAGGCCGATTTTCTAGTGACATTTCACTTTAAATTATATAAATATGTATATAATGAGTTTTTTTGAATGCTCAATGTTAAAATAAATAAACAAGAATTTATTAGTTATTTGTAAGCTATTTTTATATGTATATAAGTATATAGATATAAATTCTTATAGCAAATCAAAGCTACACAAATATTGTTTAATTTTGCAACAAAAAAAAAGTGCATAAATGATCCAATAGTAAAATATGCTAAATATGATCATAATCAGCTTTATCTATATCTTGATCGTCAATATAATGTTCTCCCTCATGTTCACGGCTAAACAGTAAAAAACAGAGAAATTAATAAAAAATAATTTGATTTTCTTAGATAACCTTAATTTTACTTTAAAATGAAAAAATATGTAGCTACTCTATTAATAGAATTACCGTATATAATTACCGTATATAATTAACAGACTCTCTGGTATCTGGGTCATTATCATCTTCATTTTGATCAAATAAAAACAAATCAGGTGGTACATCTTGCATTTGAACACTTGGTGCACCTTGAATAAATTTTAGGTGGTCAAACACAGTCTGTTTTATATAATCCAAGTACTGTTTACTGTTTTGATTTAAAAATGTTCCAGACATAACAGGACACAAACAATAATCAGGGCTGAAAAACTCAGCATAGTCTGATTTCATAGGAATTTGCTCAACAACAGGTTCATCTAATAGCAGAAAAGTCTCATAAGTCCAACATCGTGCAACATTGCGTATTGTATATCCCCCTCCACCTAATACTAGTAAAGGTATACCAAAAGATTTAACATACTGAACACATTCTCCGTGTCCTTTAATATTCAATGAAAAACATCCCAGTCTATCCAATGCTAAAGAATCTGCACCACACTGCAGCACAATTGCAGATGGCACAAATTTTTCTATAACAGCTTGAATAATAGGTTTAAAAAGACTTGTATAAGATTGATCATCAATACCATCTTTAAGAGGAATATTTAAAGAATAATATCGCCCATCTTCTTCCCCAACTTCATACATTTCGCCTGTTCCAGGAAAGAAAAAGTTGCCATATTTATGAAATGAAACTGTCATTACACGATCAGTAAGATAAAATGCTTCTTGCACACCATCTCCATGATGGATATCAATATCAATATATAAGACTCGTGCATGATATTTGAGTAATTCGAGTATTGCAAGAACAATATCATTAACATAACAAAAGCCAGAAGCTTCGAATTTCTTAGCATGATGAAGACCTCCTGACCAATTTATAGCAATATCACATAACCCATGATTTAATTTTACTGCTCCTTGTAGAGAGGCTCCAGTGTATGCTGAACAAAAATCAAATAAACCTGGAAAAATTGGACTATCATCACCAACACTAAATTTATTAAGTGAACTTATAAAGCCAGCCTTATTAGATGGTGTTACACGTTGCAGAAAATGTATATATTCACTAGAATGAAACCTTGTCATATCATGTGGAGTGGCATGGGATGGTCTAAACACATCCATTTTTTTATGCAAATTGTAGCTAAATACAAGATTGTGTGTCAATGACAAACGGTGAGGCTTCATAGGGTGACCACTTCCATAATGATAATTCCCAATATCAGGATCGTAAAAATATGCAATTCGATTTTGTGGCATTTTGTAAACAAATGACTCTAAAAAGAAATATTCTGCAATAGAATACATCTATTGTACAAATTTATTTACATAAAGAACATTATTTATTGAAAATATTTTAAACAACATTTTGTATCAAATTTAAAGAAGAGAAACAATTAAGATTTTTTTATTTTTTTGACAGTTTGAAAATTTTGGGAAGGAAACGCTCCGAACAACAAAGACTGTGATTAAGAAATCATGCGAACCGTAAGGGAGTCCATTTTTCTTTTTATTTTAGGGTCGCGTCAAATTAACACCGAATCGAAATTCAAAATTCACATTTTTTTCTTTCATTTGAGAGGTTTTTATTTCAATTTCATTTTTCTTCTAAATCAGTAAACAAAAATTTCTTGAACAACATGTAAGATTGATTAATTTAAAAGCGCAAGATCAAACTTGAATGAACCATAGAAAAAAGACAATAAACATTTTATTGAAGTATGTTAAAAAAATTATTATTTTTATAAAAACACCACAAATTCCCTATTGAGAACTTGTCACGAGAACGCACCTATCGATACTTATAAATCAAAAAACCAATCTTAACTTGTTTCTTAACCATTTTTATCTGTTTTGAATAAATTATCATCGAAAGAGAAAATCTTTTTATCGCAACATTTTCAAAACTGTCTTTAAAACATCGTGCGTTTTGATGGGAAGAATATAGAAGAAAATCAGTTGTGCTGAAGATCTTTTTTTTTTTTTAATTTCGTCTCGCTGTCAGCTTTTTTAAAACAGGAACGCAAATATTACAGTCTGCAAATGAATATGCACCTCCAAAAAAAAAAACTGAAAAGACGATCAATTTTGTTCAAGGACGGTAACAATTATTGAGAAAACATGTCATAAAAGTCATAACTTGAAAGAAAATTTTTTATTGTAAATAGTTATACATAATTCAAAAATAAATGTACCCCCCCCCCCCACACACACACACACACTCACGCACCTTTTTCTTTTTCTTTTTTCTTTTTCCTTTTCCTTTTTTTTTTATATACATTCAGTTAAAAGATAAATCATGGACAAAATTAAATTGGAAATCGTTTCTTGTGGTATTTCTAGCCAAGTAGTATTTATTTGGTTCCATAGTTTATTCCTTATAGTTGCTAGATTAGTGCTTTCAACTAGCGGCGTCCAATTGTATCCCAGAGGTTTTCAATTGGTGATAAATTTGGAGAACGTAATGGTAAAGGCATAAAATTTACATTATTTTCGTCTAAAATTCTTAGTGCTGAACTTGCTACGTGAGATCTGGCGTTGTTCTGTTGAAATATCTCATTTGCAATACCTTGTACGAAGAGAAGTCCTACAGGTTCCAACAATTTTAAAGCATAATTGGTGGCAGTTATTGTACCTGGAAGCAACACTAGGGTTGACCTAGAGTTATATGGAACAGCACCTCATGCCATGATTCAAGTAGTAGATACAGTGTGTCATGTTAACGCATAGCTATTTTCATCCCTTTCTCATACCTTTCTTCGTACATTTATTGTCATCATGAGCCCATAAACAAAAGCGTGATTCATTGCTTAAGATGATATTTTTCCACTGATTATCTTATTGTCTTTCATTACACCAATTCACACATTCAGTTTTATACGTCGATGTTTTGAAGGGTTTCAATAAAGGTCTCTACCTTCTTAATCCCATTTGAATCATTCAGTTATAAACAATTCTTAAGGGTATTCTTTCTATTGCAGACCACCCAGAAGGTGGCAGATGCAAAACAATTCCTCAAAATAATTTTTTTCAACAAAAAAAATCTTTCCTAGGGGTAGTTTTGCTTACTTATCCAAGAATTTCAAGATCTGATAATAGTTGAGTGGTTTCGATGTAATTTACAAGATATTTAACGAAACGAAACACCGCCTTCACGTAGCCCGATAATACCTCTTCGTTAAAATGGTGTTAGTTGCGAATAAAATTGTTTATGATGTTGACGAGCCAACTTTGTACGACAAAAGATAACTCAAGATTGAATGATAAGTGATAAGAATTTATTTTTTATATTCCTAGAAATGTTTTTTTAGTAGTCCATTATTTCGAATTAATGCTTCTGAGAAATTCATATCAACTATACCCAAAATAAATTTTATGGCCAAAAGTTTTTATTATTGAAAAATATGTTAACCAGAAGCAATTATTAAAATTTTTGAAAAAATTTTTGCAAACGAATATTTTAGAGGTGCAATTTCGATTGCAAATAGTTTATTTCCATAATTACTGGGATAACCCAGTATGACTTAAGATCAAGTAGATTGTTTGAAAACAACTACGAGGATTAAGAAAAACTTTAATGTAAAATATAAAACTTTGCAGCATAAATTCATTGGCGTGATTGTACCATTCGAAATAGCTCTAACCTTTTTTTTTTTTTTTTTTTTAAACTCTTTTTCTTTGAAGAACGCTAAGTAATTCTTTTGTTTATTTTTCAAAGTCTTCCTGGTATAAGAAAAGAAGCAATTCTTGAAATTGAACTTATGTGCAACTTTAACTTTACTGGCATTCATGTTTAATTCAGGGAAAAGTTTCTCTTTGTGGCAATATTGTGGTTCAATGCTTTTGTTCTGCGATCAATGCGATGGAAGCCGGCTACGCAGTTTATTAGATGCTTTATAGAAGTATCTTAATAGCGATTAAACAAATTTAGAAAAAAAAATTGGAAAAAAGAAGATTAATGAGAATAACTTAGGTTAGTACGCATAACCTTCGTATGCCATTAACAACTCATGCTACAAAAGAATTTATAGAACAGAATAATTGACAAACGCAGAAAACCCTTATACCACCCTCTTTCTAAATATGAAACAAAATATAAGAAAAAGGTAAGGGAAAATTATGCGAATTATACACTTTCTCACTATCTGATTACACTCGAAAGAACTTACGCGTCTATAATAAACCAAAAACTTTTACTTTCCCGTAAAAACCAGGCTGGAGATGTTTTGCTCGTGAAGACATGAATATAAGTGATTCGTTGAATTTTTTTGTATTTTCAACTTCAGATGAGAGCACTTTACATTGATTCTGAGACCTATTTTTTTATACGATTGTTAATTAGCATAAAATTCTGTATCATAATCAATCATAAAAATAGGAGGGGGAGGTAGAGAGAGAGAGAGAGAGAAAGTTAGTAGCGCCAATACTGCGATAGCAAATATTTGGTCGCTAAACCATCGTGTATATTTTTTCATAATATGAAATAGAACTCAATTTGCAAAATCTCCCTTATAAAAAGTAATTAAAGATTTATAAATTATAAAGTAAAGGAAAAAATATGGACAAAAACAAGACACAGTTATCTACTTCTTTCGTCTAAAAACTCTTATTTTTAGAAAAGCACACTCAAACAAAGTTGCGATATTCATATCTCTAAATAATTTAAATTGTGTTTATCGTTCAAAAGAGTTTTTGTTAAAGATAGATTTTATATGTATTTATAGACAAAATTTTATAAGGATGATATTAGAAAAAAAAACGCAAATAATAAAGCTAAACGATAATAAACACTCCACAAACCGTTTAGGCTTAAGTATGTATTCTTATCATGTCTGTAATCTCACAAGGTCGATACGTTATAGGACAGCATTTATGCTTTTCAACGTAACGAAACAAACACGCATAGCAAAAAACAAAACCAGAATTAACAGTTGTCGTAGGATTAGTGTGAGGTAGCCGGCAGAGGGGACATTGTTTAGCAGACGGTGGTAATCTTATAGCCGTCGATGAAACCTGATAAAATTAAATTAACAAAATAAGTTTGCTTTGAAGGAGAGAAATATTTTTGAGGTAGTTTCTCAACAAAATAGAAAACAACATACCTTAGGCATTGATGGGGCAGAAGGAAAAGGTAACGAATTCATCAATTTAGAGACTCCAGTATCTTTATCATAAAACATATCAACAAATTGCAGAGAGTAAAACAATAAGGGCGCTAACTTCATTAGAACTGAGGCAGTTAAATCTGGGATTAAACGCACTGCTTGAAACAAACCATAACTTTTAGAATGATTATCTGAAGTTTCAGGTTCAGTTTTAACACAATATTTTAACTGAATACCTGTCAAGCGAAGTAGAGGTGTAGCATGCCCAGTATAACTGAACAGGTACTGAATGTAGTTAAGAACACGAATCCATTTTATAAAAGTCAAAAAAACTGGGTGGAATTTTATAAAATATTTCTGTTTTGAAGTCAGCTTTAAGCCTGAATTCGTAGCTGAAATCAATTTATCATAATAACTTTGTAACTTGTCTGCCATATATGGTAGTAATACAACTGTTATAATTGAAATCCATTTTACATGTCGAAACATAAAGGAATTTTCGGGAAATGAACATTCACGCTTTAGTTCATAAAAACATTCTGTGATTGAACCAAGTTTTTTTCGTAAACTGTACTCCTCTAGCAGTATTAGCAATACAGCAAATACTTCATCAGAGTGTTTTAGTAGACGTCGCATTAAAGCTGGGTACCTTAGAGCTACCACATTACAAAAATATATCCATGCTGGTTTTAAAGACAACCTTAATGACTCTTCAGCAGTGACATCAAATAAACTGGCACATTTACTAGCAGTTAACTTGAATGACATTTTTTTCCAGTTAACTATGAATCTTCAGGTTAGACAAAGCTGATATTAAACCCATCAAATTAACGCATTAAACTCTCAAATATATAAACTTAAGAATACTATAAAAAAAGTTAAAAGCAATTTGGTATTTCTTACTGTTATCAAATTAATTCTTCTCATCATTTGGAGCTTATTTTGACAATTCTCAAAAAAAATTTTTCAAAAAGATCAATGAGCAAAAAATATCAACAACAACAACAACAAAAAAAACACAGAATAAAAAATTTAAGATTAAATTCTATGGTAATGGGAACAAATATGAAAAAAAAAAAAAAAAAAAAAAAAAAAAAAAAAATACAAATGAACAAATATTAAAGGACAAAAAGAACAACAAAAAACATAGTCGAAAAATGTTTAAATTATATTTTTAAAAAATTTCTTGTAGCACATTTATAACACATGACAATTATACAAATATATATAACAAATTTGCATATAAAAACATTGTGTAAGCAATAAATCATACATAAAATATATTAAACTCTACTTCATATAATTATTCTTACAAAAACCTAAAATACTGCTGATTTGATACAAAAACATTATATTTAAAACAAAAAGATATTTTGTTAAAAGTAAAAATAATAGTAACATACTAATAAAATAATAACAAACTAATAAAATATTTACTTAGGCCAAAAACAACTATGGCCTTAGTCATGCTCATAAGCAAAATAATAATTTGGATATCTTGCTGACATCAGTGTTGTATAAATTGTATCTTTAGCAAAAACAGGTGGTGTTGATAGTACTTCATTCATTCCATCTAATGAGAATTTTTGTAAACCAATCTTCAACATGTGTTGAATAGCAGGATGACGTCTATCATCCCATGATGGTGGATTTAACCAATGATCATAATTGGTTTGTACCAAAAACCAACTACAATTATAAATTTTAAATATTACAAAGCTTAAATAGTTATTAAGACATAAATAAAGCAAACAAAATTTATACTCAATAACACTTTTCTCACCCATATTTTGTATCATTTAGATAATATACATCCTTAATGGTATATTGACCTCTGGTAATTATTACACCTTCATCTTGTGTAATACCCCCAACAATAAAATATAAAGAAGCCACTAAGTGAGCTTCAGAAAACATAGTGACAGCTTCAGTAAATGATGAAGCAGTCTCTACAACTTGCCGTATAAATACCTTAAAAAAAAATTTGATGAAAGCAATTTTTTTAGGAATAATAATCATTTCAATAATTTTTTTTAAAAAAAAGATAAAAATGTATTAATCTCTAAAAGAATGTTTTATAGTTAAATATAACTAGAGTTGAACAATAAGTGGTAATCATATAGCAAAAGGCAAGAGACTGACATCAGAAAAGAATTCTTAATTGACAAATTTCTTTAAAAATGAACCAAGTCAATACTATGATGGTGAAAAACTTTCTCAAATCAATTATAACATAACCTACTTGAACACTATACAATTAAACCAGAAACATGTGTAAAACTTAAATCATTTTTATTTTTAATCGAATCTTATGATAGAAAAACTTACAGAGGCAGTTTTTGCTTTACTGTCTAAGATGGCCTCTAACAAAGCTACCAGAATGCTTTGATTATCTCTTTGATTTAATGTTACAGTAAACTTGTTAGGCTTCATTGCAGTGAAAAATCCAACCTGACCAATCCATCCAGTTGATTTAAAAACCAACTTCCCTATTACAAAGAAGAAAACGCAGATTTTATCAAATTATTTAGTAACAGTAGCTAAATATTTTAGAATAAAATGACAGTGATAAAAATTTTAGAACAAAATGTCAATTGATTTTTACCAAAAAAGAATAGCTTTCTTTACCTTTACGCATGAATTCAACATTTGCAGTCAATTGTTTTAAAAAGCTTGGAAAATCATAGTCAAGATTCCTTCCATGAAGTATTGTCCCATTTTCATTTCTTGCTACAATACTAGTGCACAAAGCACGAGACTCATAAACTATATTGATCAGGAATACTTCAGGTAATGTTAAATTCAAACCTCTAGCTACACCAACTAATTCAGATGCATATTCGTGAGGAAAGTAATTCTGTAAATGAAAAATACTTATGACTGATTCAGCAACCATAATATACTTTGACGGGATTATTTCTTTAATTAAGTTTCGAATGGGTTCAGCAAATTTAGAATAGTTTTTAGTTATTTCAACCCATCGAAGTTCAGGTTCCAAATCAAGGTTAAGGGTATAGGTTGGAACAATTTTTTTAGAAAAACAGGTAACCGATGCTAATAGCATAAAGTATGCAAATTTCAATTGAAAATTCATATTTAAAGTAAATTCTGTCAGTTGTATAAAAACAGTTTTGATAACGAACTAATGTAGCTTTGATCTTAATCTTGATATTTAGAAAAAAGAAAATATTTACATGGTGTTTCTGCTACGTCAGTTTCGATATAATTATAAATATTTTATCAGTGGGGTGCACTGATCTCAAAATATAACTGGATGGCGTATATACGCTTCAAAAAATTTCCCGTACACGGAAAATAAACTGGAATTCAAATCTATGCCAATTAAATAATACTTAAATTTTAGAAGATAATTTTATAAATTAAAACATAAATTAAAATCACATACGTTTCAGATTTTAAACTTATTTTTATCATATATACGAAGGAACACTAATTCTGGCTACAAACTGGCTTCAAAAAATTTCCCGTATACATGAAATTTTTTGAAGCCAGATTTGGCCTTCCAAGATGGCGGCGGAATTAAAGAACGGTTATATGAAAATTAAGAAACTGATGATTATCAAGTTTTATATCTTAAGCTCAAATATTGATAAATAAATGAGTTTCAAATGAAAATCTGTTTTTTTGTTTAACGTAAGATTTTTTTCATAAAAATAACGGAGTATTACATATTTACATAAATTTCAAATATAAATATTTTTTTATTTAACAAAACTTATTTTTAAAATAACTTGTTGTATATTAACTTTCTGTTTTTCATTTTTTAGAATAAACATAATAAAATAAAACAAAAATTCTCAGTAAAACTAGGTACAAATTTTAATTTTAGTTTGTTTAAATTTAGTTTGTTTAATAGCAGTGAAGAAAAAGTATTTATTTGCTTGTGCAGAAATCTCAAATTTCAAATAATTAGCATTTGTTATGTAATTTATATACCTTTTAGTTCTAACTACCCAATGCTGTGTGCTAGAAGGTTAATAACACAACTGCTTGGTAGGTAGCTGAGTTTCTTTTTGAATAGGATAAGCTTTGTTAATTGCTATCTAATCTTTTTTCCAGTTAGTTTGGCAGTTTATTCTTTACTGAGGTGATAAAGACTGATTTTTGAATAGTTTTCTGAAATAAGTTTAGTCAGTGAAAATAAGTGTTTATCAGTTATCAGCTGAGTCAAACATATCAGAAGCTTGTTCATTAAATATTTCTATATTCAAAAATTTACTAATAGATTATGAATTTTTTCTTAAGGCGTTTTTATATGTGTTTATATCTTAAACTAGGAGCAATTGTCCCTAAATTTTAAGGGAAAATTAACATTTAAAGATATAAATTTATATGTATCATACATTTTTTGATAACAATAATGTATCAAAAAATTCCCCACATGATTTTTAAAGTCGTTTTGAATAAAAAAGTCAAAAAAATAAATGATTCAATTATTGAGAGCTGAAATATTACAAAGAACAAAATATAAAATAGTGTAATATTTAAAAAAGTTATAATTCGAATTTAATATTTTTATTAAATATTATATTCATTAACTGCATTCACGTATTAAATAATCCTAGAAGGAACCCCTGAGTTGTGTGTGCTCACAACAATCAGCTAATAGTTCATGCAGCATGTACATATCCGGTACTAGCTATAAAAATTTAAAACATAAAATTTGTCAAAATTGTAAGTAGACACCACAGCCGCTTACCATGCAATTATGTTATCAATCTTCTAGCACACTGCATTGGGTAACTAAGAACTAAAAGGTTCATAAATTATACATAAATATTCATTTAATCATAATTTGCACTTGAAAAGTTTATCGAATATTTTGAAATTTAATACTTAAATTTATAATTTCTTTAATTGTCTAATTTTTTTAAAACCATTTCGTTTCTTTAAACTTTTTAAAAATTATCGTCATAGTCTAGTTTTTCTTTCAAAACTCTGTTTAATTATTTTCTTTCATATTTCTGTAAAGCCTTGTAAAATGTACATTGGTCACCGCTAAGAGCTCTGATCCCTGCCATCTTGGGAGGCCAATTTTGGCTTCAACATTTTTTTGAAAAATAAAACAATAGGATATGTTATCCAGTTACATTTTGAGATCAACGGTAGGGTGCCGCAGTCAGCGTCTTGCAAATACTTTTGGCGATATCTAATTTGATTTTTTATTTGGTGAGTTAACGAAGGAAAGTTTCAATGTTTTCAAATATTTTTTCAACACACGTGTCATTTTATAAATAGTATGGTTGGAAAATTTATTTTAGTAAAGCCTTAACAGATAGCTGGTAATAAAAATTTCTGGCGGATATGTAAATGCTGCACACAGTTAAAACTCAGTAAAATCCGACAGATATCGACAATATACACAGTGGTAAAGTATGATATGAAAAAAACGCAAAAATTTGGAATTCAAGTATTTTGCCAAGTTTAATGAAAAAATTATTTGATAGTTAAACCTTTTGATTTTTGATTTGATATTTGTTATTTTTACTCAAAATTTCAACAGAAATTCAGAAAAAAAAAGATATTTATTTATTTTTTTGTTAGACTACAAATTGAAAAAAAATGATGGAGTTTTCTATAGGAAAAATTTGTAGAAAAGAAAAGACCTTTAAATCAGCGATTTGCTGATAAAATATGTCAAATCTTTGATTTATATTATAATTATATAATAATACATAGCTGATTAAAACCAAAAAGTCATGTTAAAAAAATTTTACAAAGTTGTTAAAATGTTTATTTCTTTCATGTATTTCATCACAAATGCCACAAAAACCTCAATTTTCTCATTTGGTCCGGCCTGGTTCTTGTTAAAACTTAAATTTTTGTTAAATTGAAAAAATATTTTTCAAGAACTGGAAATTGTATTTGCAAAAATGCACGAATTTTGAGTTAAAAAGATCATTTCTAGCTGGCTGGCTGAAGGTCTACGGCCAACTGTTTTGATATTTTAGGGATATTTTCATGCATTTGAAGCTTTTTTTTGTTTTTTGAGCTATCCAGCATTCAAGCCAGTTTTTGACTTCTTCAAAGCAATTAAAATGCTTCTCTCCAAGTGAATGCTGCATTGACTTGAAACAAATGATAATCTGATGGAGCAATGCGAACATGCGGACGAGCGTTATCGTGCTGAAAAATTACTTTATCGTGTCTTTTGGCTCGTTCTCGATCTTCTGGTCGTTTTTCTTTAACAGCATAATTCAAAGCGATCAATTGTTGTTGGCAGCGTATACCTGTTATAGTTTTTCCAGGTTTTAGCAGTTTGTAATACACCGCACTTCTTTGATCCCACCAGATGCAAAGCATAACTTTTTTACCATGAATATTTCGCTTTGGCGTAAATGTTGACACTTGACCAGGGTCACACCACGATTTTTTTCGCATAGGTTTCTCAAAATAGATCCATTTTTCATCACCTTAAACAACTCAATGCAAAAAGGATTTTCTTTTATACCTTTGGAGGTTTTCACTCACTACTAATCTTCTTCCCAAATCTCTTTTTATTAATCATATGGCACCCATTTACCTTCTTTTTAGATCTTTCCCATCTATTGTAAACGCTTACTAACTTCAGCTTCAGTGATTCCTAACGCGTCGCACAATTGTTTTAGAGTTTGAGTTGAATCCTCGTTTAGTGATTCTTGCAATTCCAGATTTTTTGCATGTTCTTCATAAGTTTCTGCAAGCAAGGGTTGACTTTCAGTAGCAGATTTTTTTTTGATTAGAGCAGCGCATGTCGCAAATGATCTTTCGAAGGTTCAAAACTGGTCATTTTTGGTTAAAAAATAAATAAACTTTTGTTTAAATTTACTAAATAAATTATGCTATATAAATTTTCAAGATTAACTGCTAGATTATGATATAAAATGCTAAAATCATATTTAAATTTAAAATTTATGCTTAATTTTAAAAAACCCTCTAAGTTAAGTTAACCTCCTTATAAACCAAGAATTCACAAACCAGTTGATGAACCTAGAGATGGTGGATTTGGTACCATCAAAATTGGCGATGTTTCAAGAATTATATTTCAAAATTCTGCTTTCACAGATCAGATTTGTAGAGTGCCTAGGAGTTTTGTTAAAACCTCTTTGTTTTATTGGGAACTTTATCTTGGGCTTGACAAACTTCGCAAATCTACTGAAGACATCTACTATATAGGATGCATGATGTCTTTTTTAGACTTTTTGACATTAGTAATCCTGTAATCCAGGATACATCCATTTTTAAAACAAAAATGCAGTGACTTCAAAAAGAAATTGTCATAGAGAAATATTAGAGCTTCTAAAAGTTCCCAAAAACCCTGTATTCGAGGAAAGAGACGGCATCCAGTAAAAACCTCTTATGGCTAAACATACATTTTTTTGTCTCAAACTTCTAGTAATAAAAGTTATGACTTCATGCAAGTTTAAAGATTTTTCTTAAATTCAAAGCGTTTAATACCTTGTTTTCAAACTTTATTTTTTGAACGATATTTTAACCATAAAAACAAAATTGAAAAATTTATTTCCATGAACTATACAAATTTTAAGTTAAATTTTCATTGTTTGAGGTGGAATTTATCAAAATCTGAAAACTTAAATGTTTGAGGAAAAAAAAACCTTTGTGTTTAATATTTAAATACTAGAATTAAATAACAAGATGATTTTATGAAAGATTTTTTAAATTTCATTTAAGTTTTTGACCATGTGAACAGGCTTTTTTTAGATTTTTTTCCTGAACTATGTTAGTTGATGCTAATTGCTAACATGCCAATTTAGACTTATTGTATTTTAAACGTACGAGTTTTTTTTACATAGTTTCTTACCATTGTGCAATAAGCGTCGATTACTGTAAGGTAAAGAATGGTAGAATACTGAGAACTGAGAACATCTGTAATTTCTTTTGTTACACCGGTCAACAGAAAGTTTCACACGAAAAATTTTGATTTTGCAGCTTATTGGAATGAAATTTAAATCTTAAGATTCTCAAATACATTTCTTTAACATTTTACAAATGCATATAGTAATATGCAATCAAATGTCATTCAGAAAATATTCTCTCTTACCATCTTTGGAACTCATAGCAAAAGTATCTGCTTGTTAAGACTTATAATTTATAATTATTGTAGCTTACAAATCTTTATCTTATCTTATCTTTATCTTATCTTCTCTTTGAAAATATCCCTTTAGATTAGGTTGGGTTAGATTTATTACTTAGATTTATTACTTTGTAAAGAGCAGGGATCTTTTCACAGTGAGCAATTGGTCGACTATTCTATTATTCTGGTCTCCAAGCTTCATCTTAAGAGCATCTTATGGGAGTAGAAGTTTTTTGAAATGAGCGAAAGATGATTTATTGAAAATAAAATTAATTGAAAGATGATTTTGAAAAATTGTTAAGGTTTTTACCAGCATTCTCAGACGCAATTCCAATCATTGACCTTTCATTTCAATAACTGTTTTGATCTTTAAATATCCACAGTGTTAAGAATATTTTCTAAATATTTTCATTTAATCCAATATAGGAGATTTTAGTAACACAGCACGTGATGGTGAAAACATATTGGATTTTTTTGAAAAGTTAATGGCAGAACTTAAAGCATGTTATTGCTTATACTTTAGGAGTAAAAGACCTTGATTGGTTGTTTAGCTATGGCCTCAAAGAAAGGATCAGTGATTCTTTCTTTGATCCTATAACTAAACAATCAATTTTCTATTTGTTGAACTTTGATTGTTTTTTAAATAGAAAGCACCTAATTATTTAAATGGGCACATCAACTTAAATATATTTAAATGGGCACATCAACTTAAATATATTTAAATGGGCACATCAACTTAAATATATAAATGGATAAATAAATGTGAATAAAATTTAATCACATCAATGCTTTACTATAATCTCAACATTTTATTATGGTCTTTATTGTGCCTCATTCGAGAAAAAAAAAATGCACAGATTACGTATCTGCAAGAAAGAAAATGATCCAAAATACAAACTAAAAGTCCTAGTAAAATAGAATTTATTAACTTAAAATTTGTCGCTAATTTTGGAGTCTTTTGTTATAAGATGTTTGAAAATATGTTGTTTATGAATACTTACCTCGGTACTTCACCTTTTGTTGTTCTAAAAGAAATGATATCTTGAAAACGATTACAACTAGAAGCGTGATTTCAAAGAATAAATTCGTGAAGACACTTTGAACTTCATAACAAAAATAACATTTGCTTTTGCACCAAGTACACTGTAAAAAACGAGTTAAAAATATTTTTTAACTTTATTCCTTTTTATTATAAATTTTTTTAAATATTTGTTTAAACAAAACTAAAATAGAAAAATAAAAATTTAACAAAAGCAAAAAAAAAAAAAAAAAAAAAAAATTGACAAAAGTCGTAATAATAATAGTTAAAGAATCGCTTAAATATTATTCTCTTTTGACACCATCACAACCTAAATCTTTAATTTCATCAACATATTTCCTCTAAGATGTTGTCATTATCGATACCTTTTATTGAACAGCATGATGGGTTCTATCGTTTAAATACAGTGATGGATTGTTTTAGTACGGGCAACAAAAAATATTACTATTATAATAGCTAATATAATTATATTATTGACATGTATAAAATGACAGGAATAAAATAATGTTATCATGTTGACATAGGTAAGGAATTATTTAAAACTAAGGATTTTGATATATAAATGGAAAGAAAGAATCGCTTTAAATGGTGCAGGATCAACCCTTGAAGTTTGTTAGTATACACACTAGACTTGACCAAGGGGAAATGCGCGGAAAAGAAAATTACTGAACAACATTGTTTCTTTCTTTCTTCCTTTTTTTTTTTTCTTCCCAGAAAAATGCAGAACTATATTTTTCTTCAAAATCATATTTTATTGTGTAAAGATACATAATAGGGTTTATTTTGGCAATATTGGTCAAAAACAGATTTGAGGTGGAAGCATGTTCTAACGGCAAAATGCGCACTTTTTGTTTATTTTTAACTTAGACATCCAATATATCTCAACTACATACGCTCGAAACTTGAATTTTTCTTACTTGAAGTGTTTACTATTGATAGAAAATCATTAAAAAAAAAAAGGATCGGAGAAAGTCTGTTCCACTATTTTTGTTCAAGTCCTCGCATATAAATGGTATCAGAGTACTTAAATCGTTCAGATGCGTAGAAAAAACAGAAATTGAGATGTTAAAACGTACTTAAGAAAAAAATTGAAATTCACATCGTTATCCTTAAGAATGACCATGGCAATTCGACGTCAAACAGTTGATTAGAAAGACTGCTTTCACAGATCGTTCAAAAATATCTTACGTCAGTAATAATCGCCTAATTTTTAAAACTATGAAAAGTGAAGAATGAGAACCTTATTTGACTTGTAAACATTTTATAAAGTTATCATTTTAGAGGAGACGTTAAATTTCAGCGAAAGTGAAAATTGTATGAAAATTTCATTAACAGATTCAATATTCGTCTTCATAATTGTGCACTTTATCCGGGACCTGAAAATCTCTAAACCTTTAAGTGAGTTTTAAAAAAGATATCTCAAAATAAAAAACTTTATTTTACAAAAGTTATATAACCCAAAACAGAAGAAATAAAATTGCATCTCTAAAGTTCTATATACAAATCCATTTAATATATAGTATAAAACAGAATTATTAACAAAAGAAAAATTTTTTTTGAAAACAAATACATTTACCAAAACTTCCCAAAAAGCTTTGCACTTTTTTTTTTTTGCGAAACTCATAAAATTCAATGGAAAAAAAAAAATTCAAAAAAACAAAAAAAAAAAAAATTTGGGAAGTTTACTTCCATGTTTAATTCTCGTGCAACTTAAGCATAATTTTATTTATATGCATTTATAATTATATGTAATTATAATATATACATATACATGTAAATGTTTATACACATAAATTTATGTATGTATACACATGAATACATATATGCATGTATGTTTATATATATATGCATGTATATATATATCCATGTATACATATATATGTATATATTGATAATTAACATATAAAATATTTCCAAGTGTAACTTCATTGACCTTTTTTTTTGATTCTCTTTCACAGTTCCTTTCCTAACTCAGCTTTTCTAACACTTCAGATTAGAAAGACTGATTTGGGCCATTTAGCATGTTGTTTAGAGCAGCAATAACACATCTGCAAATGCAGAAAATTGCAGAGATGCAGAAAAAGCTCTAAACATCACGACCAGCCATCACTATGCATTTCAATTCGAGGTCTTTTGCTATACAGTGTATCTTGTGGAACATTACCAGGTTCCATCATTTGTTTATGACGTGGATATTGTGAATACGACTGCATCAAAGATGGTGAAGAAACCCGTAAATGTTCCAGAGGTTCAGCTTTAACATTCTTATTATGCATAGGAATTGATCTAAATTTAAAATATTAAACTTGATCTTTCAACAAAGGCATTTAATATTTTTCATTTTATGTCTCGGCTAAAATGTAAGATAATTTTTTTTATTATAAACAAAATATTTATCAAAAAACCTTTGCATAGAATTAGCCATTTCTTGTTGATGAGCCATTGATAACGAATTGGAGATTGAGGGACTTTGATACTGCATTGAGTCCATTTCACTATAAGATACAGAATAATTGGATGACATCCCTGATGGAAAACTTGAAGGCATTGAAGGAAATGTTGGAGTGGCAAGAGGTGTTGAAGTTGACATTAGAGTACCATTTCCAGACATATGCATTAGTTGTTGATTAGGAGTATGACTTTTCTTTAAAAAGAAAAAGAAAAAAAAGTATAATTTTATAAATCCTTTTTAAACAAACATGTACAATATATTACAAGTAATCTTTTAACATAACTATTTTATACTTTTAGAGTCAGCAATAGATTCAATATACCTGTGGTCTAGAATTAGACATTCCTCCATTTTTAACACTAGTGATGTCACCTCTGGAATTATTAATTTTTTGTGATGACATATGCTGTGAGCTGTGTGGGCTGCGTGATGGTAAATTTGATGGTGGAGGACTCATTGTATGATGGAAAGCTAAAGAAAGTAATTTTAAAACTCAAATTTTATGATTTGAATATTAATTTAAAAAATTTCATCAAAAGAAATGCTTTACAATTATGAGGACTTGATGAAACTCTTTCATCTCGATTCAGGGGTGTGTTGGATCGTGGATCTTTAGCCATGGGACTATCTTCATTTGGTGATGATATTAAGTGCATCTGTTGAGAATAGCTTCCTGATGCTGTCTAAACAAAAAAAAAAATTCAAAAAAAAAAAAAAAAAAAAAGGAAGTTAAATATTTGTTAAAAAATCCCTAAATATTTGTTAAATAATCCCTAAAATTTTTCTTTAACTTAAACAACTCAATTAACATATTACCATTTGCATCCTTGACAACGGTTGCTGCTGCCCATAGGCTTGCTGTTGCGATTGTGGTCTATAACTTGGTGGAGGAAGAGATGATGGAGAATCACTACCGCTCTTCAAAAAATAGAAAAAGAAATTAACAGCAATATTAACATAATGTTAATTTCAATTTTAACAAAAACGAAAATAAAATTAAATCAATCACAAAATTATAAAACTCAATATTTACCCCATTTGACTTTTTCATCATCATTTCAAACTCTTCATTGATTTTTTGATACTTCATCTCTGTACGAGGTGTTAAAACAAACTATAAAATAGATACTTTAAATGAATCAAAATGCACTTTACCAGGTTTTGATACGAAACAGAAAAAAACTATACTGTGTTGTGACCTAACAAAGTCCTATGCTATAGGAAAAATTTGAATGTAACAAATGATAAATTTTATATTGTAACAAATATTTGGGGAAAATGATTTTTTTTTTTTTTTTTTTTTTTAAATTTTATTTATATATCTGGTTATTATTTAAAAGTTATAAAGCATAAGTAAATATTTATTTTATAATATACAAAATTTATCATTTGTTACATTAGGACTTTCTAATAGCATAGGACTTTGTTAGGTCACACCACAGTAGTTTAGAAGCAGACTGCATAAGATTGTGTGTAGGATGCATTGAGAAATATATGTAAACCTATTAAAAGTTCTCTTACATCAATTTTATGAGAAACCTTAAGAATAACCAATGGATAATACACTTATCTTTTTTTAAAAAAAATTTTTTTCAACATATTTTTAATTTAGATTTTCCTAATTGAGAGTTACTTTTAGAATTATACTAGAGCTAAAATTAAGACAATCATTAGTTATCAAATACAAACCTAAATTTAAGACGAGAATTAATTTTAACAGTATTAAGTCATATTTTAAAAACTTCTCCGTTCGAAATAATTTAAAACTGAAAGCTATGCGATTGACGTGCGTAGTTTGAGACTAAAACTTTTAAAAAGTATAAAAAAGACTTACACTAGCGGTTTCCCCATCGTCAGGAGAACCAGTTTGTTTGTGTTCTTTTCTAGATATGGTCTAAAAAATATGAAGGGTAAACAGCATCAAACAAAAAGCACCATAAAAAGCTAAAAGCTGTGCACTTACTAATGTCGACTAGAACAGTGTTTTCGAGAGAAAAAAACGGACTGATTACGGAAAAAGAGACAGACGGTTCCATGATTTTCATAATTACTTGATCCCCTAAAAAACTTAATTAGTTCCAAAACACAGAAAGAGCGTCGTAAATAATTTATTTCCTGCGCTTGATTGTATTAGAAAAACCGCGTTTGCTTGTTTTCTGGGAACTTATAAGTTTTCAAGCTAACGAGTGGCAAATGAGTTGCAAACAACGCGCATTAAATAAAATTTCTTTTCGAGAAGACAGCTTTAAGTTTCTTAAGCACACATACTCGCAGGTGTTTATTTAATTGCTGCTTTATATATAAGTATAGTTAAAACTAGCTTATTAAAAAGATAGTCGTATTAAAAATACCTCGTGGATATCGTTGTTGGTTCGGCTCTCGTGCGGTTCGTTATATTCAGTATATTTGAGTAATATTTTATCCATATCGGTGCTTGCATACTGGAACAGTTTATTTGAAGAGTTGAAAATAATTAAAGCGATTTCGCATTCACACAGAATGCTCAGTTCGTATGCTTTTTTCATTAAACCGAATTTCCTTTTGGTAAACGTAACCTAAGATAGATTAATAACTACCTAAAAAATAACCACCTTAAATTGCATTATAAAAACCAAATAAAAACTAAAGATGTGCGTGATAAAAATCTGATGATTTTAACGAAGGAAAAAAAAATTACTTTCATACAATAACAAAAACAACTGCGAATTTTTGCATGAAATTCGAAACTATGGACTGTTGGCAAAATATTTTTTTATTTCAAATTCTTATTTTATGTTCAAAACAGTTTTTTTACCCCCTCCTCTCCCCTCCTCCCCCCCCCCCCCAAAAAAAAAAAAAATTAATAAAAAATTAAAAAAACCAACAAAATTACACTTCAAATAAACATTCAAAGTTGACGCAAAATTGAAGGGTATTTCAATAGGGAACTTCTTTTTTTTTTTTTTTTTAAAAAAAAAAAAAAAAATTGTCAGTGAAAAAAGGTCACTCGCAGTTCTAATTTTCGCGTTTTCGAAGACCTGATAAAAGCGTGGGAAAAAATTTCAATTTCAAAAACGTGGCTTATCAGTAACGAAAGACACACCTTTCTGAATTATTAATTTTTAAGATTTCAAAATCAAGAATCAACCACAACCTATACGAAACTGTTTACATTTTACAATTAGCCGTTTCTTAGGCATAAAACTAATCTCATTAATAATGGATTAAGGGTTTTGCGGTGGATCAATTAATGAAAATTTTATGTTTTTGATAATACAGCGTCCGCGTGAGTCATAGTGGTTTTAAATTCGCACTGTAAGAAACATCATCCTTCCTTCTTTTTTAAAGTTATAAAATAAAAGCAACACAAAAAAAGAATCAAGGTATTGGCAGTAGACAGTGTGAGGTTCTCGACAAAAATAAATAGCAAGTCCCATAGCAAGATTACGTCTTACTTATGTAACGCAAATAAAAATTCGAAAAAAAAAAAAACAATAGCGCATAATTAAAAACATTATCCCTACTTACAGAAAAAGAATTGAAATTTTTAAAAATAATAAAAGACACCAACAAACAAAAAAGATTATCAATTGATAACAGATTAAAGATTAAAGCTTTGAGTGCACTTTATTTAAATTACCTGACGATTCCGTTCATCGTTTATGCGAGAAATTTGGATTTTTTTCCGACCCATTTTTGCTGCGTCACTGGAGTTAGTGTGAATAGCAAATGAGCTGTGGACCCTAGAGTTCAATTCCTCTTTGTCCGAAGCAGAAGCCAGTTTAAATTTGATCCCCGATAAAGAGGCGCACTATAAAACACAAAAGAAGCAGCATTTTAAAAAAGAAAAATATTTTAAAACAGATAACCTGAAAGTTTAATAAAATTTAAAATTTATGATTTTAAAAATGTTAATAAGCCCATTTCTTGCGTTTGGCGGAGATAACTCCACAAAGAAAAAATCCAATCTGGAAAAAACTTACCCGGTACAGAAATAACAAAAATACGGGACACCTTGGTCCGTTTTTTAAATTCGTAAACAAACAAACAAAAAAAAAAAGGTATTAAGAAATCCCTTTAAGGTTTAAATTATATTCGACGAATCTCAGATTTGAAATCAGTGTAAAATATGAAGTATGTTTGAAACATTGAAACTGATGGCAAGAATTTGTTGAGAAACGCTTCAGCGATTTTCAATAAGACCGGGGAATTATTACTTCAAACAGCTTTCTGAACAAATTGTGACCTTATTTTTAAAAGACTGAGGCAGTAATTGGAAGATTTTAAATAGAGGTTTTTTTTTTTATCGATTGTCACATCCTACGAAGATTTTTGATTTTCTTTTTTTTTCTTTCTAACTTCGTGTCGCTGGAATATTTCATAATTTAGATCTTCATCAGACATTACCCACATTTAGAATTAGTTTAAAAAAGCTTTGAGCTTTAGATCAATAATGCATGTCGTACGTGATTTGTTTCCCGCAATGATTTTTGAATGAACCATATTTTGGTCCAGCTCAAAATATTTAACTAAACGATATAATTTGATGGTCGTTGATAACGTCAGATTTGAAACAATTAGTGGTAATAATGATACCATTCCATTTAAATAGCAGCATCAGAAATTGCAACTACCGATTATTGTTAATACAGGAAACTTAGAGTTTGTGCGAAACTACTTTGATTGCAGAAAATATTCCAAAAAATATGTTAAGACAACACGTTTTAATACGCATTGCTACTTTGTAGACACGATCGTTTTGAAAAAACATGTCCGTTTACACGATTAAAATAATAAATGAGCAAATCCAGAGTTACTGAAAATTTTAAAGAAACATCGTTTCAAGTGTTTCCAAATATTTAGCGTTTTTAAAAACAATACTAAACACGTTTGTGCGAAAACTTCGAGTATTATGCATGATACGCCTTTTCATTTAATTTAACCATTTTCTTTTAAGATCGCAACTTTCAATGTTTATTAATTATTAGATGTTTTTTTTGAATAAGTCTGAATGTAAAAATTTCGCAATTTTCTCGTTAAAAACAATTGTGGATGTTGAACATAACGATATAAAATCTTATTGCAGAGTGGATATCTTTTGCTTGTTTTAACGATTTATGCATCGAAGACCTGGTTTATGAAAAAAATAAAACTTTCGTGGCGGTAAAAAAAATATAGTAAGAATAAAGTTTCTAAAAATACTAACCAATCTGTACGCCCAAAGCTGCTCTCAATTCGCAAGTTGTTTTCAAGCTATTTCTGGCACATGCTTTATTTCCAGTGATTTCTATTTAAAATTTTTTAGATATTCATCAGGCAAGTAAGGAGAATTTAAAAACCAATCTTCTTTTTAAAATGTACTAAATAAAAAAATTTGCGATCGAACAAAAAAATATGAAAATATAATGGTTCTATATTGTCTTTGATTTCATTTTAGTTATATCTTAAAATAAAAAAAATATATTACTATTGAATTATATAGCGTTGTATTTTTAACATAATGATCTTAAAAGAGTTTCTTTCCCTAAATAAATTAGTATTATCAAAAGGCCAGCGGCTTAATTACAAAGCTGGTTTCCAAGCCATAAAATCCACATTTCTACTTGTAAACAACAATCCGCAGTTAGATAAGTAAACACACAAAATTGCGGTAAAAAAAAAAATCATTCTTAAAATTCCAACTAACCACAATCGACTTGAATACGGTTTAACTTGCGTATAAGCTTTATTAATTGAACGATCTATGAAGTATATTTACATAACTTATATTTATATTCAATTATATATATAAATTAATTTACTTTTAAGTTTTTTAATTCATAGTTTTATTGAATCAACCGTTTTTTAATTTGAACTTTTACTCTAATTGACTTGATGTTGGTTAGGTATAGCGGCGATATCTCAACTTAACTCAATATCTTGATTAGTTATAGTAGCGATATCTCAACTTAATGCGATATTTCGGTTAGATATCAGGCATTGCTTAACAGCTTGGAATTGATAATATATCATATGCAGTTAAGGCTGATAAGAACACTCGCCCCTAATAAAATACTTCTTTTTTTTTTTACATGTTCGCTTTATTTTTTTATTTTTTCATTTCATTTCGATAAAAACTTATCTTTTCTAATGGCTATTTACAAATGATTATCACTGCAAATGTATTTCAAAGATTTTCGAGGGGTGAAATGATTTTTTTTTTAAAAAAAAACAAAAAACAAAACAGAAACAAAACAAACAAACAAACAAAAAAAAAACAAAAAAAAAATGTAAATTCTTTGTAACTCTTAGATTGGATGAAATTTTATAGCAATTGTTATTTGCATTCCTTTTTGTGTTATTAAATTTTTGCGGACTTTACGTATATAAATTTATATGCTTTGCAAAGTAAGCAATCAAACCTTTTAGTACAAACGTTTCTCCATAAAAACTTTAAGGTTTTCCGATTGCAGTTTATAAGAAGTATTTGCGCAACATGAGGGAAAGACATTTTTTTTTTTTTTTTTTACAAGATTATAAAATACTGTTAAAAAAAAACCCAAAAGCAATCCAAGGTTTTGCAGTCTTGTCATCTACCTCGAGCTGTTAATACTTACGGCGATCCATCATAAAAATGAGCGGTTGTGAAGCCGCAGTTGTATCGCGTTCAGAGAACTGTTTTTGAATCTAAAATACAAGACTCTCGACGGTTTGGTTTCTTAACGACGCTTGATAATAAGTAAAAAGATCGACGTCGGATGTGCAAGTTTTGCTTGTTTCAATGTGTCGATACCGTACGAAAGAACGGTTCAACCATTTATAAAATGTTATATGATCGTGGGAACAAAAAAAAATCAACTAATAGTAAAAAGGCGCGATATAAAGTATGACAACCCCTAGAGCAAAAAAATGGAAGAAAAATTGCAAACATTTTTGGGGTTTTTGAAGCAAAGAATGAGCGAACAAAACAGCTAGGCTCTAAGCCAATTAGGCGGATGAAATGTTCCTATTTATAATTGAAAAGAGAAATTCGGATTTGGAACCGGTTAAATTTCAGCCGTAGCATCCTCTAAATTAGACCACAATATATAAAGTGATTTAAATAGTACTATTAATTGAACCTTTAATTAAGCATCCTAATGTAAAACAGCATCTAAAATTACCCTTAGTACGACACTTTTTTTTTAAGAGAACTCAATATAAGTTCCGTTTTTTGTAAATTCATTGTGATTTATATTAAGAAAAACGTATCCTTGATATTATTTGAAATTTATAGATACTAAAATTTGTTGCTTAAATATATTTGTAGTTCGATTTTGAGGATATAGCATTTAACTTTAAGCTTCAGGTATTCAAAAACCTATTTCTAAAAATATATTTCTAAGAGAAGAATTATTAATTACAAACATTGTACTATTTACGCTCTTTTCAGCTTGTTCAGTTTTTTTAAATTTTTTTAATTTGAAATATTTAGAAAATAATGTGAAGAGTACCCTAAATTCAATGTCTTAACGTTTGCATATAGTTTAAACCTTGGTATCTTACTGAATGAGAGAATGTTGAACAATTTTTTCACTCGATTGTAATTCGTTAATTTTTACCCTTAGATCGACAGTATTTTTTTCAGAGCAATTTGTTCAAAATTACTTTTTTTTTTCTTTTCATATCATCGAGAAATATGAAAAAACTAGTTTAGTCTATAGCGGCACGGTAACAAGAACTTTTCCTCCGGTTACAATAAAACTTTTTTCTATTACTATTGCGGTGATGGATGTTAAAAAGCCTGGTTAGAGTATCTTTTATTTTAAAATTTCAAATATAAAAATATTTTATGTTAAAAACTGTTCGCGGAAATATGTAAATAAATACGAGCAAATAAGCACATTAATAACGAATTAATAACGAACGAAGTATTTCGTAGTGAGCGAGTCAACTAAATGAATGTAAATTAAAAATGTAAATTACTAAAGATGTAACCAACGCAACAAGGATGATAAACACGGATGTCTTCTAATTCAAATCTTTCTATGCAGTTGTGAACCAAAGTTTTGTTTTGGAGAAGATAGTTAATTTCTAAGCTCTAGTTTATGCCAGGTTAAAGCTGCAGGAGTAAAAGCCGTGGTTCTGGTCCTCGGTTAAATTTTTTTTTAAAAAAAAAACGTGCTTAACTTCATTCTAGAACCGTAGTATGACCTTCGTACGCGTCAATTAAAAGATCAAATGATTAATAGAACAGCTTTCGCCGTTTGGTTCCTCGTTGGTGAATAAGAAAATTGCGTGGCGTTTTATTCAGAGACTGATAAATTTAAATTCGTTTTTTCAAATGTTGAACCCGACATCAAATAATATAGGCACTATTATATTTTACCTCCTTCTGCTAACAAATAAACAAATTTCTTATAAAAACTAAGTGATTGACAAATATTTGCCTGGTTTACTTTTGAAAAATATATCGATTACAATTTACACCCTTGTCCTTGTTTTTGGTTGAGAGAATTCTTAGCTAGAATAAAATATAATAATCTGTGGGCGCCATTTCAGCATCATCATTTTTTGATGTGATGCTACCTTCCTTGTTTGTAAAGCCTTGGTTCGGCAACAACGATGATTGCATCCAGCCTTTTTAGTGTGTGTTTTTTAGAGACCAGCAGAATTCATCCGGACGTATGAGCAGCTCATAGTGGTCAGAATGCACAAAAAATGCACCGAAACTCCAAGAAACTGAGATATTTTGATAGTTAGTAAAGTAATGTAAACTTGTTCGTTATGATTTGAAAAGCCAATAAGAACTTTTTTTTTAAAAAAAAAAAAAAAAATGACCGAAAAATTTTATTATTAAACACAAAAATGCGTAGTTTCAATGCTGATGCAAGTGCTTACGAAATGACAAAAAACTCGCAAAATATAAGCAATCAAAAATGCAAATCTAAAAAAAAATTGACAATAAAAACTGCCAATAAAAACTGCCATGTAAATTTAAATATTTTACTATTAAAATTCCGATGGGCACCACAGGAATTAAAAACATCCGATTTTAAATGCTACCAAAAACATACTAAACAAAACATCGTCTTCCCAAAAAACTATTATATTTCAAAATGTCAAGATTTGTCATCATAACATGAAATTGATTTTGATTAAAATGCATGTGATTAATGAATTTTAAACGGCAAAAAACGGTTAAAAGGGATTTTTTTTGACAAACTATTCTTAAGTTACTATTAAATTTCCAGATTTCTGTAAATTTTCCGAAAATAGCATTACATATCATGTTCGTGAATACAAATTTTTTTGGTCTTTTTTTTTTTAAATAAAGGTCGGCTTTTCAAATCATAAAGAACACATTTACATTAGTTTACTAAATATTATAAAGTCTAAATTTCTTTTAGTTTCGGCGTATTTTTTGTGCATTCTGACCACCGTGCGATTGACACGTGACAGTACTTATATAATTGCAGTCGCATGCAAAAAATAAAAAAATAAAAAAAATACGGAACGAGGTCAGAAATACACGCAACCTGCAGCCCAAAAGGTTGTTATTTAACTCAAAGATCCTTTTTTTAATTGTAATTTTTTAGATCATTTTTTAGCAGTATTAAAAAAAAAGTTGATATAACTATATTTTTTGAAGGTTTTTTTATAAATTTTTCTTCAGAGTGTTGATAAGTGACTGACTTAACGCCTAAAGAACACGCATATGACCTGGTAATTAAGATTGAGTTGGGTCGATCTGTTTTATAAAAATGTGCCTTTACTTTTTAACGACTATATATTTGATTTAAAAACCAAGATTTTCTTTCCAAGCTTGTATTAAAACAACTTTACGATTTTCTCTTTATTAAACCAACCCGAATTATCACTTTTAAATTTTTTAAACAAATTTTTGAAAACCTTTTGTAGCTTAACTTTTACAAAGACTTATTTTTCAAAATTTTAAGACAAATCTTGGCCTGTTAAATACAGGTTCCTTCTTGACACAAATACGATCAGTGTAAAACCAATTTTCAGGGTTAAATAACCGGCAAAAAAACAACTCAAAAAAATAATCATTGATATTGCTTCAAGTATACATTTCTTATTTACACCGGTAGAAAACTCAGCCTAAAAAGAAAAAAATCTAGAAAAAATATTTCATTTTGATTTAACTGTCGTTAGAGAAAATTATAATAAAATGTTTTTTTTATCTCTGGAATAGGAAGCTAATAATTGAGGAAGATGTAATTTTGTCTGTAAAAACATTAGTAAAAAGATTATAACTCAAACTTCATTTTCTCGTATTTAAAGAAGGTACGGGTCGAGAGGGGGGATATGAACAACTTAAAAATCACTGCAAAGCTGTAGAAGAGTACGAAGAACTCGCATATTAATACAGGACTGATAATTGTTAATTAAAAACTGTTGTTTCTAAACAAACTAACAATTAAAAAAAATACTTATACGGATTTTATTACGGATTATTTAAAATTACGGATTATTTAATTTATTACGGTTATTACGGATTTTTTAAAAGTTCGCGCTGGGTCTAAAACAGAGCTCTTTAATAATGGAATAAAAACTCTTATTTAAAAAAATGGTCCTCAAGGGTCTAAAAAAAAAAAAAAGGGTCTAAAACAGAGCAAAAATGGGTCTAAAAAAAAATGGGTCTAAAACAGAACAAAAATCTCTTTTTTTAACCAATCGAGATTTTTAACTTATCGTTTCTTTTAACTCAATTAAAAAGATATATTTACTAAATAACATCATAATTTTAGGTACAAATTTTCTAAAATAAAAAAGAAAACTCCCACTTACCTTCACTTTCGATACCACATTCTTATGTTCCGTGTTCGTTTAATTTTTTTCTGCAACTGCAACACACCATATAGCAATGCTTCAGCAGTTGGTGGACACCCTGGTACATAAATATCCACAGGAACTACACGATCACACCCGCGAACAACAGAATAAGAATAATGATAGTAACCGCCGCCATTTGCACAACTAAAACAACCAAAAAGTAATTCTTTTGGTTTTCATTATCTTTAAAAAAGGATCAGATTAATATAATTTTCGGCGTTGCTTAATGTTACTCTAATGTAAAATTTGACAAAACACGAACCTGCCCATTGAAATAACCCAACGTGGCTCTGGCATCTGATCATACACCTTTACAATACATTAAAAAGCATAAAGAAAACATAAAACATTTTATAAGCGACTTTCATTTATTTCAAAAGTTGTTCAGAGTAAAGCTGCTAAAACTTTTTTTCAGCTTGATTTTGTGTTAAAATATCAATTAAAAACATCAATCCCTCAACATACCCTACGTAAAGCTGGCGCCATTTTGTTTGTTAAAGTTCCTGCAACTATCATAACATCTGCTTGCCTCTGAAAAAAGATACATTCATATAAATTCTTCTGCCTGAAACATATTGTCAACCCAAGCAAAACAACTCTTAAAAACGTGTCAAACTAAACCACAAATATAAAAATAACTTACTGGGCTTGCTCGAAAGACAACACCAAATCTGTCCATGTCATATCTATATGATTCCCAATATAAAAACCATTAAAGAAAAAGTAAGACCAAAAACAAGTAGAACCAAGAACTAAGCTTCAATTTTTTTATCATTTGGATTTGTTATTCATGTTTGAATAACTTTTTTTTCTTCACAAACCTGACTAAAGAATCATAAAATCTGAACATGCTAAATCATAACTAACAAGGATACAGACTAAATATCTTCTTCTGAAAACATCTTTTATATAAAATATTTTCTGTGTTAATAGACATAAAAATGGGGCGAAAAAACTTAATCTAGTTTTCAAAGGTTTATTATAATTCAGAAGGAATAGTTGATCTAGGTAACATATATGAGGGGAGTTATAAAAAAGGAAAATATTTCTTTTCATCAGAACCAAAATTAGTTTCAGCAGGTGGTTTTTTTCAATTTATTTATATTTCAATCTATACTATATTATATTATATACTACTATATTACAATCTATACTAACTATACCTCAAAATTAATATTTCAATCAACAATTTATGTATCTATTAACAACTGATCAAGTTGTTAATGGATCCATAAATTGTTGATTGAAATAAAATCAAATTTATCAGAAAATATACAGAACAAATATCTTCTGAAAACATCTTTATATCTATGTATCAGATAAATTTACTGTAGATTTAATTTAATACATCCAACCACTAGAGGGGCCTGTCTACAACTTCCTAAAGTTGAAATTGTAGATAGGCCAAAAAAATATTTAACAAATAAAAAATGGAGAATGGAATGAAGTAAAAAGATAAGAAGACAGATTTAAGAATAATGCATATAAGATAAAACTAACTTCCTCTACACATGAGATTTATACAAATGTAAAATGGAAATGAAACTGAAAACAATTAGCAAATTTATTGTCTCCTTTGCTGTTAGACTTATCATTTCAGTTTACAAAGTCAAAGAAAATCTAAATTTCATACAACATATCAAAAAATGATATAAATTTAAGCATAATACTTAAGATTTTATTAGTTAAGATCTTTGATAAAATTTTAACATAAACTATCATGCAAGTTATGTCATTTAAAGTTTGGTAAAAACAAAAATAGGAACACAATTTGAAACCAGTCTGCAGAAAACAGTTATACTCAAAAGAAATTGATATAAGCTGTATTCTTTAACATCTATTTAAACAGCAAAAGAGGATCCACAAGAATTTACTAATTTATTTTTTAATAAGCAATATTTAAAATTGTGTTTAACAAGCAATATATATTCTAGGCTAAATATATAACTAAACTAAATAATATACTTTAGACTAACTTAAAACAAATATAGTATATATATACATATACATATATTTAATTACTTTAAATTACATATCTTTGAAGATACATCCTATTCAGCTATCTATGAACTAATGTACAATTAAATACTTATTAAGTGCAATTAAATATATAAAATACATATGTTTTTGTTGTTTTAACTTGCATACTTCACAGATACTATGAATGACTGTAAGCATTTGTCTTGTATTTAATAGAAAACTTAAAACAAACAATTTTTTTTGTGTTGTGTGATGATTAAAGTAATGATATCAGTTGTTGTTAGTATTTAGTCTACTTGGCTTAATTGGTAAACACTCAACATAACATTCACTTAATCTTATGAGAGAGGGAGAATTAAGGAGCATTTACAAAGGAGTATCTCCACAAAAATAAGGAGCATTTTTAACCTCTTTAAAAATGCTCCTTATTTTTGTGGAGATACTCCTTTGTAAAAAAAAAAAAAAAAAAAAAAAGTTTCTAGACAAAAATATTGCATCATGAAAAATTATACTAATGATATCTAAGATATCATTAGTATAATTTTTCATTTTGATTTCAGTTTTAATATTTGTTTTATATATATATATATATATATATATATATATATATATATATATATATATATATATATATATATATATATATATATATATATATATATATATATATATATATATCAGATAACAAATATTGAAACTGAAATAAACAGGAATACTAAAACAATTAAGAAAAAATACTACAATTTTTTTTCCTTTACTAAAATGACATTGTGATTTGTTTAAATTTATAAATGAATTTTGTTAAATCAGGAGTCTAATATAAATGATAGGTAATATCAGTAGAGATTGCAAGTAGTAAGAATGTAGTAGACATGTAGCATACTATAACAATTATAGTCTACATGAACCATTATCTACTATTCAATTGTTACTTCATTGTGATAATTTAAAGCTATATGGCCAACTATTATGGGTAATATTCCAAACTATGTTTTAAAAATAAACTTAAAATGGAAATCAAAATAGAATTGATTTTAGATTTAAGTTAAACAGATGTAAAAATGAAATTTAAAATTAATAATTTTTATTACAATTTTAAACATTCTCTTTATTATAGTTGAACACTTACTGATAAAAATTACCATCACATAAACTAGCATAGATTAGCATAATATAAACAACACATAAAGTAAAATAATTTTTTTATTATTACAAAACTTACCTAGGAGCAGCAAAATGCATCATCTCTATAGCACAGCATGCAAGACCAAAAGTCATTGGCCACAATGATGACTAAAAAAGAAAACTTTAATAGGCTAATTTTTCAATCTGTTACCAAGAGTAACATTTTATAGATGTAGAGATGTATATCAATAAAAAATTCCTCACTCATATACATTAACTATGGGTTAGAAATCATTATCACATATGCTTACTTTTTTTTACTTTTAAACTTACAAAATAGTAATTTTAATCAAGAAAAGTTTGCAAAATAAAAATAATAAATAAACAACTTATAATGACAAAAGCAGTTATGTTAGGTCTTTTTTTTTTACTTGAGTCAGACAATCCAAACTTTTACTCAACACCAAAAAATAACAAAAGCAATAAAAAAAAAACATTACCCGCCTTGCCCAATTTACCAAATCATCAACTTTTGCAATTACAAACTCTAATTAAAAAATTGTTCACCAATTATTTTAAATTTCTATTTTAAAACAAAATTTAACTTAACCCACTCATTTACTTAAAAGAGAAGAGGTAGATGCAAAAGAAAACAAAAAAGAAACAAAGGAAGAAACTGTAAGCAGAAACAATTGTAAAAAGCTCACCAGCAGCATTACTAACAAGTCCAGGCTTTGAGGCTGATGTACTTTGCTCTCTGTAAGGAACTAGACTGAAAAATAAGAAAAGTTAAAACGTAAAACATTTTAAGGTTATAATCTAAAATTAATCTTTCTAAAAGTAATATAGTAGCAGCAGCAAGCTTCTAAAAATTGAGTAAAGTTTCAGAGGAATTGTAGCCATGTAAACTTAATGTACTAAAAAATTAACATTAGAAATAGGAACCCTTTGACAATAAAATTTTAAAGATGATGAAAACTAATTCTCAACTAGCCATATTAATGGTATTTTTAACATTTCTGTAAATTGAGAAGGGATAAACAGATATGTTTCTAATTTTTCAAGTTGATTAATTTAAAAGTTACCTATATTTACAACTACAGTTACAATATGCATTATCTGCAGTTTTGTAAATGTTTTTTGATAAAAAAAATGTGTGAAGTTAATATTGTTGTAATAATTTAAAATTTCAACTAAATCAGAATAAATAAAGAATCTACACACATTTATGTATAATAAATCACCTTGTTGTTGTGGATTTTTGGTCATCCTTGATTATGGTATGTATTCCATGAGCAGTACAGGGTAAGATCCTATAAAAACATGATAAAACTTTATGAAATAATTTAATATTTTATAGTTAAACCATTTACAACAATAAGTTTCATACATAAGTTTGTCCCAAGTCACCCCACCATCCCCAGTAACCCTACTGTTCTAAGTCACCCCATTTTACGGTACTATGAAAAAAGAGGATTAATAACTTTATAGTAATATTTTAAAAACTCAAATTTATATACTGCTTTTATTAATATTTAAATACTTTGAGCTTTTTTTAAAAAGATTCAAATTAAATTTTGTTCTGATAGTAAATTAAATCAGTTTTCTCTGATTTCATAAAATGTTTAGAGCTTTTAATGAAAAAATAATATATTTGATGCAAGTTATATAACATATCTTCTTATAGTCTTAAGGAATGTTTTTAACACAGTCTAAACGGCTGAAAGTCTTGACATATACACCATTAGATATGGTATATTGCTGAATTAATGTGAACTTTTATGCATGCAAGTGTATGTGCATTTGTAACCTATTTATGATTAAGCATGTATAAATTAAATACATAGTAAATAAAAAACAACAACACCAGAAACTCTAAAAAAGATAAGAACGTTTTTTTAAAATTAAATTATTTAGAGTTCCTTGAATAGTAACAAAAACAAAAAAAATAGACACCATGTTATGTAATAAGGATCCATTTTTAAATCATCACAAAACATTATACAAAATGTTTGATAGAATACTAAGAATTAAGATAAAGCATATATTATCTGTACCTTATTTTGGTGGTATTTGAAGGGTTATAAAGAATCTTTGAGGCTATAAAATAATAAATATAACTAGAACAGCATTTAAACCACATAAATACAAACACAAATAGATTTCAGATTGCAGTTATGAAATGAAAAATAATAGAGATAGATTATAGGAAAATTACATTTATAAATACTATATTTAATTATGTTAGTCATAATCACCAAGAATCTGTTTAGAAAATGTTTTTATGTAGCATTTCCTATTTATCAACAGTATATTTAGACTTTTAACTTACAATTTTAAAAAGTTCACCTAATTTAACAAGTTTGGTGTTATTTTAATAACTTTTTAACATATCAAGAAAGTATCGAGTGCTTTTAGTTAAAGTACATGTAACTCTCTAAAAACGGAGTATCCCCTGAGTTCAAGAGTCCTCTAAATTCGATTTATTTCTGTTGAATGTGTTATGACTGCAGTATTGTTAACGATACCAAAAGAAAAAACTTTTCGTAATGGAAGAACTATACTTGTTTTTACTCGAATCAATCTGTTAACATCAAGACAAGTAATAAAACTTAAGAAAAATTTAAATTATAAATCTGTCAATACTTACAACTTAAAAGAATAACGTTTCTGTGGAAAATATTTTTCATCGACATTGTTATGTTGAAAATAAATCTATAATAGGCCGCTAAATATACTGTGCCTCTTTACGCCGGGAGCATCTGTTTTTAAGACAAACATGTAGTGATAAAAAAATTTTAACAGTAAATTTTTGGTTTCATGCTAATATCATTAGTTTGATTTTTAGTAGCAAACACACAAGTTAAATGTTTTATGAAACTAATTTAGTATTTACTATATTTTATTTTGCTTTGGGATTTTTAACAATTATCTTATTTCTCCGTCACAACCCTTGGATTTTGGCTGTAACAGCTGACTGTCAAGATTTTAGTTTGCAATTTTATCAGTCAACGAAAGGACCGATAAAAATTTCATCATGCAACATGAGACCGAACAAGAATATTAGATCAAAGTTCTACGACGAATCATCACAGTTATCAAGCATCTTTCCTCTAAGTGTGTTCACAATATACTAAAGATTTTTATTTATCAAGACCAATGTTTCCTAACTTTTTAACTAAACATTTCTAAAACTGGTATGTCTTAATGCAATATATGCATAATTCTAATAGTTAAAAATTGAATTGTTCATTGAAGAAACTTAAAAGTCCATTTTTTGAATTTCATTGATTAACAAATTACCCCCTTGTGGGGAGTGGGCCCAAGTTGTGAAACACTGAGTTAGACAAAATGTTAATGCACGTTTTTTTTTTTTTTTTTTTTTTTTTTTTTTTTTTTTTGTTTTTGTTTTTGTTTTAATAAGAAACCAAGCAAATGGGCGAGTACTAGAAAATTTCTTATTTCAAGAAAACTTTTTTTTACAACTCTGGTACTAAAAGTTTCTTAAGAATTTCTTAAGTTTCAGGTTATGTAAAGAGAGAAAAAGTACATAAAATGCAATTTGCAAACATGTTAAGAAGTAAGATGAAATGTTTTACCGTCATCTAAAGTTCTTTGAATTCCATTAATATTATTCAATGTAATATAATCTTAAGATTTGTCCCTGAACAGAACATAAATTAGGAAATATTCCTCGAACTCTTAATAAACTATGTTTCTTATCGAAAAGTAACTTAGTACGAACAGTTTCTTAAGATTTTGGAGCTTCTATTGTTAGTTTCTTATAAAAACATTTCTTATAACAAAACAAACAAACAAAAAAAAATAAAATATGTAATCACTTTCTTTTATTACGTCATAATAAAATTTTGAAATTTTTTTTTTTTTTAATACCAGAGGCTTACCATTCTGTGGATCAGATGCTATGCATAATGAAAACTTGGATGTTTGGAGCTATATGCGGCATTCGATCCTTCCTTGCCTTACACTTTATCACTTACACAAAACAAAGTAAAGGGAAGCACCTCGTATCAAAAGACATCTATGAAGAACTACCCTTGATGGCTACCAAAGTTGTGGAATTTATGGGTAATAGTTACTAACATAGCACGCTGTATAATATTGACTTTTACAAAAGTCCTGAATTCTAGCTTTAAAATTTCCTTCAAAATTTTTCTTAGTTTGAAAAATTGAATTTGCAAGATATTTCATCGTTGGTTCTACACCTGATGTTACGCAAGTCGATCAACTTTGCTTCGTACTAAATTTACCAAACGGAGAACCAGTTGAGCGATTCTTAGCATCTAATATTATTTAACCATTTTTCTGTTTTAATCTTTGATGTTAAATATGCATAAAGTTAAACAGACGACCGCGGTCAGTCATGTGACAATACCCGTATGCTTCAGTGACCTATCCTGGACTACACAAATAGTAAGTACAACGGAAGACTCAGAAAATTCCCAACTCGAATAGCTGTCAAGTTCCCTAAGATTTTCAAACAAAGATCTTAATCAATCTTTGTCAATGATTGTTTAGCACTAGAAAAAGACATATCTCCAAGGTGGCTAAACATTTAATTTAAGCTTAATGACTTTTCTAAAATTTTGAACTGTAACGGTTTTTTTTTTTAACTGTATAATAATATAATGATTCTTTGAGAAAACTCTTGAGTTTAATGATGATACTAGTTAGCTAAAAAAAGATCTTCGGACTTTCAACCAAGATGGATCATCTTGAGATAGCTGCATTAATCCGTATTTGGAGCGACCGTAAAATGCTGCCGAAAGGTTTTTAAAAAGCTTCTCCCAGCTACAATAGTTTTGGAAAAGCATAAAAATTGAGAATTCAATAAAATTTGACGAGTTTAACACAATTTAATCACCAAAATCCTTGACAGTAAAGTATACGTTATGAAGTGTTTAAAAATTTACCCAGTTTAAACCTGAGGCCCATATGATAGGAGCTCTATAAATATATGATTGCATATTCTCGTTAATTTTTTTATATAGCTTTAGCTGTAAGTTTTTATGGTTAGTTTATATTGTAAGTTTTTATCGTTTGTTTATCGAAGCAAACTATTTTTAAGGAAGGATGATATTGCAAATTTCCTCGTGCAATCTATTTCGTTTACAACGAATTAAACTTCGGTATGAAGGTAATTTTTGTTTAATATTTTTATAAAAAAAACATTTAATCGCATCCACCAAAAAACATAATTATATGACAAAGCTATTGAAGATGAAGGACAATTTTCTTTTCACACAAGATGTTACTTTTTTGTAACCCTGTGGAAATGCTTATTCCGTGCTAAAATTCTAAGAGATAAGTTAATTAGTAGCAGGTTTGCCTTTGCGTAAAATGTTCAAATAAAAGGGAAGACAATTCTCTACAGAGATGTTCTTAGCACATTATTTTCATTAATATATATCTACTTACGCGCAGTTTTTTTTCATCTTTTATGTCTGCTTTAATGATGCTCACGTTATATTTTATTGGTTGTTGATGATGATGATGTTAATGATACTCAGGTTATATTTTATTGGTTGTTTATCCTTCATTTTCAAAAGCCACCGACAATGGTTTACATAATTAGGTCTACCGGAAAGTTCTGTCCGTTTTTTAAATAAAACAAAATATAAATTGTTTTTTCCGATAGACCTAATATATTTTTTTTACGTTGGGTAGTTTTTCCTTTTCATGCGTTCAGAAGTTTTTTTTTATATTTAGTTAACCTATTTTTTTTTTTAATTTTACCGACCTTTTTTATTTTATTTTCTCATAATACTTTACACAAGTGTTTTTAAACAATAAAAAAATAAGTTTTGCAGGTTATAAAATTATCCTTCAAGCTCTTCGAAAAATTATACTACCCCCAGCTAGGAGATGACGAAACAACCGCGTTGGCATTAGAAACGTTGCATGTACGCTGTGTATTCTATCCTTTTTTGAAGTCCTAATTTATCTTAACTAATGTACTATGGACTGGTAACGAAGATCAAAAAAAAGCAAAGTGTACAAAATGACAAAAGATCCCAAAATATACCAAGTTGGGTGATGATGTCAAATCAATGCCAGAACTTTCCAGTTCAAGAAAAGTTGCAACATCGTCACTTTCAAAAACACTTGGTGCGCTCGGCGATACTTCGTCAATTAGTTGAGTAATGTTTAGGCGGTAACAAAAAACCTGAGTAGTAAATAAAGCTAAACACATCCATGTTATTCTTTTCATTCTTGTTGGTATCAGTTCATTGTTCCTTTCGGTCTAGACAATAAATCAAAAAGATTTCCAAAGAACTGCTTGCGAATAATTTATGCTCACACAGCATCTACTTCTGTGCGAAAATCTTTCTGAATAAACCATCCAAGCAGAAAAAAAAAGAAAACGCAAATATGTTTCGTAAATTATTTTTGTAACAGAAATTTTGAAATTAGTTAAGTTTCGGTGTGCGTGTTTACTGATAAAAAATTACAAACCACCTGGTTTTTTACGCTTAATTCCAAAATTATGACAATCCATTAGTTAAACATCTAAACATTCAAAATGTATGAGGTTTATCTTAAGTCAAAGCTCGGTTTACACTAAGTTTTGACTTTAAAAAAACCTAATACGAAAGGAGAAAGCACATCAGGAAAAAGTCACACCATATTCTAAATATTAAATATAATTTTGCTTACAAAGCAAACAATATTTTGATGTAGTCTTGAGTTTGAACTTTAAAAAAGATTATTTTTTTCGCTGAAAATAAATAAAAGCATAAAACTCATAAATCATCTAAAGAAATTGACAAGAACGATGAGCATTTTAATAATACAGGTCAAATTCTTCTCTTATGGGTGGGATTGAGCAGCTACCAACATTGCAGGTAAAATTTAGTGTCTGCCATGAACGAAAAACGATTGCTACAAACGAGAAACAACAAATGAGCTTATGTTCTACTTTGTAAAAGAGCTTCACTTTTGGATCAGGTCATCGAAATTACCTTTCAGGTTATCGGTTCAGGCTAATGAAAGCAGCAAACTGATGTTACGCAAAATTTATCACAGATAAAATTGCAATCGAAGATGCTTGGTTTCTGTTACAATTATAAACCTAGAAGCTTTTTTGCAGAATAGGTCAACTTAGAACAAGAAATGTTGGAATTCCAAAAGGAGCAAATTAGCAAGTTAGAAGAAAATTTCTTCAGTTGTAGGTCGCTTCAATTGTAAAATGCAATCACACCTCTAACTCTAATCCTAATTTTTACTCGATTACCCCTAAAGTTGTTTTCCTCTTTAAACAGTTATTGCCGCACATTAATTCGTATGAGATCATCACTTAATAGAAAAAAATCTTCAGCGATTAGTTTGATAGTTTCTTGCTAATGTTGCTAATTATGGTATGGTGACAAAACTAAGCAAAACGTTTCTTCAAAATCATTTTGATTGGGCGCAAAACCTTAAGTATTTTATCAACAACAAAAAAAAAAACCCACGGAACCTTAACTATTTTGCGTTAGGAAATTTTGAGACGTAATTCATACACATTCCGTTGATTTCCCTAATTCCGAACAAAATCGTACTTAAAGTTGAATAACTCCGCTTGCTTTTTAAATTTAATATTAATTTTTTTGAATAAATAAACTGGAACCGAAACTAAGTCAAACCATATTAAGCAACAAGTATATTTATTATAAAAATATTGTTAACTTTTAAATTTAAAAAGTAAAGTTTTCGTTCGGAATTAGGAATACGTGTTCCTAATTCCGAATGTACATATCAAATCCCAAAAAATGGCATTCAGTTTAAAAAAGTAAATAATTTATGCTAGCGTAGACCTCTAGCTTAGAGTAAGGTAAAAAGATTTTTAAGATTTAAAATTACTTTTATTTTAATGTAAGGGTATAACATTGTGTTGGTGCAGAGTGTGCATTATCTATTTGTTACATCCTGTCTTCCATTATGTTTTTGTAATAAGTTAAAAAAAAACCTTCAAAGTCACTGCCTGTTTCTGTCAGTTAACCAGAAGAAATCTCAGTTATTAGTATCAGGTCGGTTGCAGCCTTAGCGAATGCTTCCACATTATTCAAATAGGAAGCTTGTAGTGCTTTTTTATCATATAGAAATGCAGTTTTATCCTTTACGCAGCTGTATTTTGAAATGACAGTAATTCAAAGATTGAAACATAGTTCATTGTAATTTTGCTCACTGAAATATATTATTCTGAATGACATCTTATCATTGATAGTCTCAATACAAAGTTCAATTTTTCATTCGAGATCTTCATTTTTTTAAAACTTTGACATTTTTTCTTATTAACAAACGTTAAGAAAAACAAGAGGTTTAGAAATTCAATAAAAAGGTCTAATTTGTTTATTAGTTTCTAAGTTAATGTCGTTAAAATACTATTGTTAAATATTGCGGTTAATTACTTGCGTAAAAACGCAAACTTTTGCAAAAAAAAAAGTGCATTCCAAAATCTGTTCGGAATTTAGGAAACATTTTAATTGTGCAGAAAAGTACTGTTTTTGAGATATCTTACGAAGTATTGCTAATTTTTGACTTTTTTTTTCAGATAAATAATCACCATCAAATTCTACGTCTAACAGTACGCAATTTAAATTCCTTTTTTTTTTTTTTTTAAAGTCGGTTTTATATTGTTGGTTTTTCAGGGTTTTAAAAAGTGTTTTTCTTGCAATTAAAAACTTTAATGGTAGCAATATATATTTTGAAAATACTTTTTCATATTCTCATTGCCCTAGTCTTCCAATTTACTAATCAGTTTTCCTTTTAAAAATCCCACAAAAATAAAAGATGTAACAATAAGTGAACTAAAGCTGTTCGGAATTAGGGACTGTTCGGAATTAGGGAAATCTACGGTACAATGTGAATTGTGAAAATGACCTCAAATGGCAAAAATATATGGAAAATTGGTGCATCACTAATAAAAAAAAAATTGAAGACGGAAGATTGAACGATTCTTATAGGTTTTTTATCTGAAAAAGTTTTACATAAAGACATACTAGGATTATTTATGCATTAACTTACATGAATTATGAGGCCAATTTCCTTTTTTTTCCATTACTATAACATATAATAAATAAACCTGGCATAATAATTACAAAATCATCTCGGAGAATGCAATACTGAGAAAATCATAACCAAATTTAAACGTAAATTTGAACAATTAAATATTTTAAAACTCTTCTAAAAAATTCTAATACCTACATAGACTTTTACATTATTTTACATTATTGTATTACATATATATATATATATATATATATATATATATATCATGCAGCACAAACAGCATCTTTAACTCTTGGTAAAATTACTGAAACTCTTGGAAATATTGCTAACTGTCATTATTTTTGTGACTCAATGATTTTATTCAGATGAAAAAACATACTTTCTTCCTTGGAAATGCTAAAAATATAATAAAAAACAAATAACATCAGCATTAAGATTTTATACCACGAAGAAAGAAAAAGTGTCACTTTTTTTATATTTATCAAGTATATAAAAATATATAAAAATATGTTCTGCATTTAGTTCACTCATCAAACTCGATTAGTCAAAATTTTGTTATATGTATATATATATAACCAAAAGATCAGAACTTACATTTGTTGCAGAAGGTTGTACAGATTATCTTCTAAAGAATTAGTCTTCAAGTTCTTTTTTAAGTCTTTTGTTTCAAAATATTCCTTCAAAGTTGTATTATTTGTTGGATGAAATAAGAACAATCGAGTTGATTTCTGCAACATAAAATTTCTTTTTATGTTTAAATTTCATGCAGAAATTTAAACATAAAAAAAAAAAAAAAAACCAAAAGAAACTAATAACAACAAATCTCATAATAAAATAACTCATCACAAAAAAAACTTACACTTGTATTTGAACTTTTCTCTCCTTAAGAAAAAAGAAAAAGCAAATTTTAAATTTAATGAACTCCATTTTTGATTTAAAATTAAAATCAAAATATACCGAAATAAAACAAAATGAAACGTGAGTGAAATGTAAACATTTTTGAACAAATTTCTAAAGTCATCTGAATGTTGAATGAAACATTTCTTTTGATTTAAAAAAACAATTATTTTGTCTTTTTCATAAATCAGCAGGCAATTTTGCAAATATCATGAAATAATAATAGCACAATTTCTTTTATTTCTCAACTGTCTGATTCTACCATGCATACAAAATCTCTATGGTTTTTAAAGTCTTTATTGTCTTTTCATTGTTTGTTGACAGTTATTCGTAACATAACTTTTAAACGTTGACGTTCAAACCGTTTTTGTGCACATTATAAACATCCTAATGAAAATATGTTCAACTGAACTTTTATTTGATTTCTATTTCAACATTCTTCTTATGAATCAACAAACGACCTTTATTGAAATCCTTGATTTTATCTTTATGTCTAACTAATAACGTTACTAACATCCTCCACCTATTAATATTTTACTATTATTTCTCATATGAATTTACTAAATCTTCCTCTTTGTTATACATGGATTCATGCATAGGATACATGCTTCTTCCCAGAAACCTACTTTAATACATAAATATAAAAGTTTTCAAAATTGAGAAAAAAAAATTTATTCACCAATAGCTAAAATAATATGATCTTGAGAGAAAACTAAGAAGCGCCCTAATTCAGCTGCCCATGAACCTTTCTGATTGTAAAACTCTAATTGGCAAACAATTGATGCAGTGGCTCCATTGTATAGGATCACTTCACCTGAACCCCAAAATACTGCTAGCTACAAGACAGCAAAAATACTGCTAGCTACAAGACAGCAAAAACCATATTAAGATTATAATATTATGTTAGCAACTATTAAAATAATTAGAACTATTAGCATAATTTATAATTACCAATATAATCTATTACAATTAGCATAATTTGTTAGCAAAAAAACTAACAAGTAACCAAACAAAAATACCAAATTATTTGGTCCTTGAAATATTTTTCCATTTAAATCCAGTTCTGACTCGTTGCTTCTAAAGAATTTCAACTTTGATGACAGTAAAATCCGGTTTCAAACTTTTTCTTACAATTTGCATCGTACTTTTTATAGCACATTTTTTTTCTTTTTTTTCCTATCTTGTTTAAGATTAAAAAAATTCACCTGTCTTCCACACACATAGGGTTGAACTTATCATCATCACAGTTAACCTGCCATATTTGACCATTCTGTAAAATGTAACTTAAATGGTTATGCAAAGTGCTTGGTTCTGTGGCAAATATTATCATAGACACAGATTGATGTAGTAACAAAGATTGCATTAATTCTCCTGAGAAAAGAACATCAAAGCAGTAAAACAATACAAACAAACTGTTTCTTAAGGTGCAACAAACCATTTAAATCAACAGAAGTCTTAATTATTTATATCACTTTATTGAAAAGTATTATCAAAAAATTACAAAGCTTAAAAAAAGAAAAACAAAATTAACAAAGAACCTTTATATCGATTCCAAACACATATTGTTTTGTTCATAAGGCCAATAGCTATTAGGTCAGTTTGTGCATTAACTGCAGTGATCAAGATAGTATCTCCTTGAGGTAAAGAGCATACAGGGCCTGCATCTGTATAAATAACCTTTTATTAAATAGAAAAATGAATATAAAAATTGCAAAATAATATACATAATAAACACTCATTCATTTAATCATGCATAATAGTGATTAATTTCAAAGAACACTATGGCAATACAGTGAAAAAGTTAAAATCTTGTCCACGAACCATTTCCATTTATTTCAATTTCATAAAAGAGAAGCAGATTGCTATTCTTCCACCAAACCAATATTGAATCACAATCTACAGAAAATTTTTATAGTTTAATTAAAAAATAGCATTAAACTTTGATTCAAACAGCCACTGACTAAAAGTAATTAGAAAAATATAAAATTTAATTTTTCAAATTATAATTTTTAATTTTTAGTACATTTGAATATACATTGCTAAGGGATACTGAACCAGATTTGAAACTTCTGCGCTAGTGAAATAATTAGTTTTATATTTTTTTGTGAAAGCTATGTTTAATAAAGATGTTTTAAATAAAGTTTATTTAAATATAAATAAATATGTTATATATATTAAATATAAATAAATATGTTATATATAAAATAGTTAGCAAGTTGCAATTGTTTACAACACAATTTACATTTCAAACTGCATTTAAATAATAACTAATGAATAAAACAAAAAACAGTTTTTATATAGTTTTTTTAATACTACTTATAAATTATTTCAGTGACCAAAATATTTTAAAATTTTACAAAATAACCCATAGAGTTATTATCAAATATAGTTTTCATTATTGAATTATTATTTTTATTATTACTGTTATTATTATTATTATTATTATTATTATTATTATTATTATTATTATTATTATTATTATTATTATTATTATTATTATTATTATTATCATCATTATTATATATATATATTTTTATTATTGAATAGTTTCAACATTGAATATTAAAATTTATTATTGAACACAGTTATCAAATTACCAAAGACAGTTTAATAGAAATCATTATCAAACACAGTGATTGATTTATCAAACATAGTTTAATAGAATTCACCAACTTATCTTTAAACTTATCTCATGACAATGTTTAAAACAACATCTCAGATAAAAACATTCTTCATTAATTGAGCTAAATGCTCAAATATTTCTTTGCAAGGAAGAGTTTACTTAAAAGGAAAAAAAAAGGAAGGAGATGGAGCAAAAGAAGAACGGGGAGGGTATATTTAGTTATTTACTAAATAGACTAAATAATTTAATGCGTTATGTAAATATGAGACAGGAATTAATGAAATACAAAATTTAATTTAAAAAAACAAGCTATATTAAAATATACATAAGGTATCAATAAATAATAACAAGTAGAAAAAATTAAAAAAGATAAATAGAGCATAAAAATATACGGCAGAGTGCACTTAATAAAAATATTCCACAAAAAAGGATAAATAATAGAAATATAAATACAAACATTTTTTTAAAACTACTAATGAATGAAATTACAGTCAAAGTCAAATTGTGTTCCATAACATCATCAGTAACCTACTTAAAATTGATAATACATACGATGCGATTAAAAGTTTACTACAGTTTAAAATGATTAACATTACTTAAAAAGAGCAAGGTTTTGAAAATTGCTATAAAAAATTGAAAAGTATTTTTTATGATTGTGAACCAGGACCACATGGCTACCAGATTTTGTTTATAAAATCTATAATCTTATGTAATCTATAATCTTGTGAGGTTCTTTTTTATTTGTTCAAAAATAAAATTTCCCATTTTATCATAACCATGTGGAGTGTAATGCAAACCATCATCCCAAAACTGTTTGTCATCTATTAAGTTGTCAACAAATTGACCAAAATCAGCAAACAACGTGGTCTGCTTGTTTTTTGATGAGTAAGTAATTAGTTTGCTATTTATAAGACCACGTATTTTGTTAAATTGTTCAAAAAACTCTCCTCTAGTAACGGGTGGAATTGTTATTACAACACTAAGCACATTATTTTCTCGACAAAGTTCATGCATTTCTAAAAGTATTCTGACTGTATTTTTAATATCTTGCATTAATGTTTTGTTTTTTCTCTGCCTAATCATGTCCAAGCAATCATTGGTACCACCAAGAATTATTATAATGCCATTTTTTAAATTCAATGAATTGTCTTTAAGAATAAGTTTAAGCCTTCTTTCCATTGATGGCACCCGCTCACCACTAATCCCTGAGTTTATCACTTTAAACTTTTGGCTACTAGGTAAACGTTTTTCAAGTTGCTTTGTGTATGGGTGGAAAGATCCAGGCAATGATCTTGACATATTACGTCCAAACATGCCTTCTGTTAGACTGTCTCCTAAAGCTAGTATTGTGACAGATTCTGTATCATAACCCTTCAGCATAATAGGTGAGAACCAGTAGAACAAGACTACTGCTGTAGCAAGAACAGCAAATAGTATATGTTTCTTAGTAATGTGCGATGTTGCAGCACACAAAAAATCAATCATTTCAAATATCAATATTATATAAAATATCTAAAGAAAAATATTATAATTATGAAACTTGGAAATAAAATCAACAACTGATTAAAAAAATAGGAAAACTCAATAAGCAAAAGTTTTAAACGGCTATTAAAACTGACCGTGTAATGTTATAGTTAAATTTATTATTAAAAATTAAAAGATAGAGATCACAACCATCTATAATTATTGAAGTTTTATCTAATATAAACAATATAAACAAAAATAGAATTAAATGCACACTTTTATTTTGTAAATAGATAGCAGATTGATTTTTGCACAGCAGCGTTAGTGAGATACTAAGATCTAGTATGTTGACTTTTAACTTAACTATTCATAAGTTTCAATTAAGATACAAATATATATGATATATATGAAGACCTCAGGCGGAAAAACTGCTTTTAAAAATCAAACTATTGCTACTGTCTAACATATAATCAAATTGTTTGTTTTGAATTAAGTTTTATGTGAAAAAATGGTCTGGCCCAAAAGAAGAATTTAAAAGAAAAAACCATAAACAATAGAACAACAACTATGACCCAACTTTAAAAGTTAATTATCTTTAATCATAAAAGTGTGATTCAGATGTTTTTTCTTTCTTTCTGTGATCTTTATATTTAATGAAAAACACGTCAAAATAAATTGTTGAATAATCTTAGTTAATATCTATATAAATTTGCAACTTTAATTTTTAATTTAATAACATTAACCTAAACACAATGATTCTATAAGTTAAAAAAAGGTCAAGTAATTTAAGAAAAAAAGGATTTAAATCATAAAGTATCCATAAAATAGTTAAACAATTATGCTAAGGATTGTGTCTTTAATTATGCAAGGCCTAATTGAAGAAACAATTCTTAAAGCATGAATTATGCATGCCTCATAATTGTATGCAACTTTTTAAAATAAATGCTTTTGGTCAATAATGAACAATTTTCAGCAGAAAAAAATTTATAGCTAATAAGTAAACAAATCAAAATAAAAAAACAAAAAAAAAATCATGTGGAACAATATGATCCCTATTTACTTGTTTCAGTCAGAAAGTTAGTATTTCAGATAAATTAAAATATTTGTAATTAATTTGATTTTTACAACACAAATATACAGCCAGACATACGACAATCTAATGAAGATACAAACAAAGAAATATAACAATTACAGTCAAAGCAAGATACAGGGTTATGTTATACAGTAATCTTGGTATATGTGCCAATGATTGATATAAATTTACGGTACTACGGTATTACAGTACATACATACATACATACATACATACATACATACATACATACATACATACATACATACATACATACATACATACATACATACATACATACATACATATATATATACATACATCCATAAATACATACATACATACATACATACATACAAACATACATACATCAGAATATACTCAATTAACCCTGGATACAATGTTTTAAGATGCTCAGAAATCAATTTGAAAGAATAATTGTCATCATCATAAGGTTGTTCATTAAACTAGAATAATAAACCTTTTTTATAAAAGAAAAAAAAAAAAAAAAAAAGAAAAAAAAACTATAAAAATCATAAAAAATTACCTTTGTTATAACTTTTGGAAACAAACGCTCTTTTTGTAGGTCCTTTCAAAAAATGAACTGTTGCAGAACTTGAAAGAATAAAAATATTTTATTAGTTAGCTTTCATAACAACATTTTTTACATTTTTTTATAAATAACTGTTTAAATAACTAATCAATTTCTATAAAGCATTACTTTAAAGAATTGTGGTTTTCATTCATTTCATAATCAAGTTGGAGATTTCTGAGAAAATTTTCTGTTAAATAATGATTTAATCCTGTTCCAAGATTAGAAGGACATAGCTCAATAGCTTTAAACGCTGCTGCCAAATTACTGTGGTGAGTTGGTTTGAGAGAAATTGGCTTTATCTTTAATATTGAACTTAGTGGTGCAACCTAAAAAAAATTCAATTTTATCAACTGAAGGATATCAGTCACTGCTAATCTAAGCATAATTTATCTATCAAAAAACAATTTAGATAAATAAGAATACTATTATTAATGGATAATAAATAGGCCAGATAAACTATGTAAATACTTACCAAATGACTGATTTTATTTCTGATAAAAAAAAAAAGGAAAGAAATTCATTGAAGAAGGAAAGAAATAAAAAATCTAAGCTATGACACTTTTAATTTGGAAAAAAAAAAGGAAACTCCTAATTATAAAACTACCTTCTTATTGTTGTGATCTTTTTCTGGAAAAACTGATATCCACTCTCTAATCTGGAGTTCATAAACACTTAACCATAGAGTCCCTTGTTCTTTAAGTTAGAAATTAGATTTGGTTTAATATTACAAACAAACAAAAAAATCAACAGCAAAAAAATAATAAAAATAAAAATACTCAACATCTAACCTTTCCAACAAACTGCAAAGAAATCTTTTGATAATGTAACACCCTCAGCTGAGCCATCCAAATCCTAAAAAAAAAAAAATTACTCTGATATCAATAAATACTTTAGAACAATTAATGACAATTTTCAGATAAATTTCTAAGTGAATATTTTATGATCAAGAGAGAAACCTCAGATGTCTGACCCAAACAGCAGAAAAAACCATTTGAAAATCCAATGATATCCACTGGACCTGGATAAAAAATCATGTTTGTGAACCTTTATTACAACCATATTACAAATAATAACTTTGTTAAACTAAACATATTGAAATATATTTATACATTTTTTTCATACACAATTTTATGTCATATGCATACCTATATCATAGACAAGTAATATCAAGATAATACTATGAGAACTGTCAATTAAATGCAAGTTTCGTAGCTGAAGCCTACTTATTACAAACTTGCTATACTTTTCAAGGCTTGGAAGTTTATATACAATGATTCCATCAGTAACACCACAGAACAAACAATTGCTTCCTGATTTGATGCAAATTACTTTCTCTTTAACCAAAAGTTCTTCTTCATAAACAATTTTTTGAGCAACTCTCTTTGTAGAAGTACAAAACCGATTCTTGTCTCTGGTTTCTATTATTTGCCAGGCTGAATCAAAAATTTCCCATAATAGCTTATCGATTCTATGGTATGGTTGAGGTAACCTATCATGAAATAGGTCTAGATCATGTATACATGCATCATCTGTTCCTCGATCACTCAATAATGAAGGAGAGGGAGGCTCATAACGATTAAAAATTTTCTTCTTAAGCATTGCAAAGCGCGAAGAAAAAGATTAAATGGTCAAAGAAGTCTACTACATCGTTTTATGTAAATAATTGGCCTATAGTCAAGTAGATTAAAACTAAAAGAATTCCATCAACTATTTAACAGGTAAATACCAAATTATATAGCAGTAGCAAACAGCAGCAAAATATATTGGCGCAGTTTGAGATGATTATGGGGTGCTGTAGACAATATTAGGCATTACATATTTCCCTGTAATGGTTTGAACTAAAATTGCCAAAATTCTACAAGAGATTATGCAAGTACCCCACTAATTATGCCAAACTAACTGTAAAAATTACAAAAACCGTACGACGAATGCAATTTAGCCAACGGCAGTTGATAATTTTTAAATTGATTTTAACATGGTAAATATGGATTACAAAGGTTATTGCAGAATGAATAAATAGCGGAAATCTTCTCACCTTCTGCAACCAATGACGGCCGACTCCCAAAAACGTTTTGGCGGCAGAATGTTTCGGATTCCGCTTCCGAATTGGCAGCAGCCACCAGAACTTTTTTTTTTTAGAGGCAGAATGTTTTGGAGGTTGCCGTCGATTGTTTGGAGGTTGCCGTCGAATGTTTTGGAGGCCACCTCCAGTAAGTTCTCCCTCCTAACTGGCATCGGTCCACTGGAGACGGAATTTTAATCTCCCGCCGCCAGTTGAAATAAAGATAAAGGGCGAAATTTTCATTAAAAAATCATTTAACATTTGTTTTTAAAATAACAAGAAATTTTAAAATTTGTTTAAAGTTTACATAAAAAATAATTTTCAAAATTGGGTTTTATATAATTGCCAAATTTGCAAAATTAAAAAAAAAATAATGATTTTTGTCTCTAAAACTATCGAATAAATTAGAAATTTCATGTTTACACCAAAAAGTAAATATATTCGTAAACTAATTTTGAAATTTTTGTTGCTGGTTTGTTGTTGATCTTTTTTTTTTTTCTTTTTTTTTTTTCAGGATATATGATATGCCACTAAGATGCTCGGGGCAAACCACTTCAATTACCACCCCTCATCTCTCTCGACAGTCTTATTACTTGTGGCTTTCGCATAACTTTGCGTGAATTTTATAGCTTTATTAAACTATATGATAAATATTGATCCGAAGGTGATTACAAGTAATATCGATAGCGTATTATAAATTATATTTTGATGATCTACACCGTTTACATGTCACTTTTAAATCAACATGTTACTAATAAAACTTTTACTCTATTTATACAAGTTAAAACCGTTTAAAATAGATAAATTAGTTTTAATAGTCGCCGTAAATGTGCTATATATGGCACACTTATGATAGTTTGGTACATAAAAACACCCAGACACCACAACCACGCATAATTATAGGATCGGCATGTCTCTTCGTATACCAAGTTACAACAAAATAATTTTGACGTACCATATATACTCGCGTATAAGTCGATCCAAAATCAATACAAAATCAATATTAAATGAAACATTTTTTAATCCAAAAATAAGAAATACGAAAAAAAAAATTTCTATTAATAAATTCGTTTTTTTTCTGAACAGCATATAAGTCGAATGTTTTAGAGAAAAATATTTCGTCCATATTTTCTCGACTTATACGCGAGTATATACGGTAAATTTCTTCCGATCAAATAATATTAGGGAAAAATCTGTCTTAAAAGGCATGTTTGTAGAACTCTACAAATGTAAGGGAGGGATCATGTCCTTGTACTTGCATTCTATCAGGATGTAATAAAAAAGATAAATACTGCAATCTTAAGCATCGCTTTCTTTTCTTTTACTGCTTCATGACTATTTTTTAGCTAAACAATAACTTTAGTATTTGTTTAGTGAGTATATTTTATGTTTTGAAAGCTTTTAAAAACAAAAGAAGCGCACGGGAAACCTTTTGGTACAGGGAGGCAAGTAACAAAGCTAAAGGGTGAGAACTAAGCAGAGTTGATAACGCCTCTCGGCGGCAAAGTAACTTTCTGCCGAAAGGCCGACTTTTTTTGGAGGCGGAAGCCACTGGCGGCGGCCGTCAGAAGATATTTCGGAGGCAAGTTGGTTTAGAGACCGCCTCCAGTGGCTTCTGCCCCCCGATTGGCGGCAGCAGCCAGAACTTATTTTTGGAGGCAGAATGTTTTGAAGGCCGCCGCCAATCGGGAGGCGAAAGCCACTGGGGGTCGCCGTCAGAAGATATTTTGGAGGCAAGTTGATTTGGAGACCGCCTTCAGTGGCTTCCGCCTCCCGATTGGTAGCAGCAGCCAGAACTTATTTTTGGAGGCAGAATGTTTTGGATGCCGCCGCCAATCGGAAGGCGAAAGCTACTGGGGGCCGCCGTTAGAAGATATTTTGGAGGCAAGTTGATTTGGAGATCGCCTTCAGTGGCTTCCGCCTCCCGATTGGCAGCAGCAGCCAGAATTTATTTTTGGAGGCAGAATGATTTGGATGCCGCCGCCAATCGGAAGGCGAAAGCCACTGGGGGCCGCCGTCAGAAGATATTTCGGAAGCAAGTTGGTTTAGAGACCGCCTCCAGTGGCTTCTGCCTCCCAACTAGCGGCGAAAGCCATACTGAAGTTGTTATTTTAGTCTCCCGCCGTCAGAAGAAATGAAAACAAAGGGTGTTGCCATGTTTGTCAATAAAGGAAAAGGAGCTGGAGTTTTTGATTGCTCGTAATTTTGCTCATTATTGATTGCTCTCGATTTTTAAAAGTGATAGCAAGGGAAATCACAATCGATAGCAAGGGAAAAAACAGCTTGGTTGTCGTTTGAGGCTGTCGTAAAAAACTCTCTTGGAAATAAAAAAGAAGAAAACTCTGCTGTTTAATTCTTAGAAAGTTGAAAGCCTTTTGTGCTCTTCGATGCGAAATAAGTATAAAACTTCGTTTTATAAATAGGCATCTTAAACAGTTTTTTGGTCAAGATAATTATTTAAAGGAGAGCGGTCCCACCAATATCTTAAGAAAATGGATGATCGTTATCAAGGACGTTTGGAAAAACACATGATGGCAGACCACTGTCCAACAGTACTGTCCAACTTTCTTTTGTCAACTTGCTTGATGCAAGTTGACAAAAGAAAAGAGCTACAAGCAAAAGTTTCTTCCCGATTAAATATTTATGAGAAAACGATTTGTTCGAAATCCTTTTCAAAATTAAAATTTACGCTACTTTTTTATAAATTTATAAAAGGTTTGACTTTGATAGGATGATGTTTATGCTATAAATTGTTTATTTTAAACATGTTATTGACTTTTTTTTTCATCTTTTAATTTTATAAAAAATAAAATCTTTCAAAATATACCCTGGAATTTCCAAATAAGTTTCAATTCAGAAATACTTCGGAAAAAATGTGCTAACTACCTAAAATTTGCAAAAATTAAAAAATTCTATGCAAAAAATCTGATGTGACATTAAATGGAATCCTTTTTTTTATTGCTTGTATTATAATATAATTCAAGCTTATTGGAAGACTAATATTATTTTGTCAATTTAAAACTTAAGATAGTAAATAAAAACTTTTTTTCGATACACTCCAGTTAGATACTTTAGACTTGATAAGTTTTTCCACCATCCTGACGATATTATACAAAATTTAAAAACGATAAAAAATGACGTTCTTCAAGAAAAAAAAAAGTATAAAAGTATTTTTTAATGACGTCAAACACCACAACACTGTGATTGTTTTCATTGTGGTTTTTTTAATCATAACTTGTTAAGGACTAAATGTTTTTTTTTTATTAATCAAGGACTTGCCTTGTCATTATTTTCTAATGTTTCAGTTAGCAATGTTAGTTCAAGTTGAATATAGTTATTTAGCTATCAGCAGAGTTTGTAAAAGACGGAAAAATTCTCAACTACACTTTTCTTTCGCAGCCATTAGCGTCCGCCTCCCCAAAATACGGAAATCTTGAAAATCGTTTCATAACATTGCCAAATTTTGAGTATTTTAACAAAATTATGACTTTGTCAGAGATTGGTTTTTATTAAAAGTTATCGAATAAAATATTTTGGTACTTTTTTCTATTACATAAACTTAAATAAAAATTGATTTAATCATCGAAACCAAAGTCAATTTTACTGAGTGTTCAAAGACAAGAATTAAAGTTTGGGTTATGTTTTATATTCCATTTTAAAACAAGTAACATAAAATAGAATCTTTTTATATATATGATTAACGTAATAAAGAGAATTTAACTTTGTCAAGCAAATCCAAATTTTGTCTAACTACTAAAATCGCGTTTAATGTTTCATCCGAAAGCCGAGTTCTCAAATGGGTGTAGACCATTGCAAAGCTACTAAAATCTCGTTCAACTTTGACCTGAGAAAATGCAGCACCAAAAACAACTTGAGAAATATTGTAAAGTTCCTTCCAGTTAGGATCAGCACATTTTAAGTGCCAATATTCAAGAATATTAAAATTCTCATTCACACCAATACGTGGCTCACTATATACAATATTTGTTATTTGCTGATGAATTCTTGTGTTTTGTATAAAATCTATGCTTTGACGTTGACCTCCTCCTGAAAGAAGAGATACCAATTATTTGTTTATCAAACAACAAGTAATGTCTAATCAAACTGATTATCGAATCATTAAAAGTTTCAAAGTTTTTCAAACACTTAAAAGATAAAAACTTTTATTTAAAATTTGACTTTTTGACCTTAAATCAATAAAAGGTTAAACTACTTTTGTTTGGTTTGTGAAGAAAAAAAAAAAATGGAAGAAACGAATAATACTCTACGATGACGAAAATCATTAATATCAAGTTATTGAGTAGTATTGAACTTTTATTGACACACAGTGTGGAAATTCTTGATTTTTTAATGTAATTGAATAAAATTTGTTTAATGAACCGCTTGATATCAAATACTGGTTAAATATCAATTACTGAATGATAGTAAAATCTCTACCTGAAAGTTGAGTCAAACGTTCTTCATCTTCATCTCGTAAGTTTTCAGGCTGTCGAGCAATTTCAGCAAGTTGTCTTTGTGAGTTTGCAAAGTGATGAATCTTCAGTAAATGATCAACTCCACGGCTTCTCAATAAGTCGTTGAAAACTTCATGACTAGCACTATTCCATGCAAAACGAGGATCCAGTAAGAGAGCAGCGATGAAAGCATCACATTCAAAAAACCTTTGTGAACGTAAATTTAAAGCTTCTAGAAGTTTAGATGTTAAATTATTTTGTCCATCGGCAATCTTTTCTAAATTCATCACACTTCTCATTCATTGTAAAAAGAAGTCCGACATGGTATAGTCTGATCTTTGAAAATCCTTCATTGCATAAAATATCGGCTCGAATGTTCTTGCATATTCCTCAATAAGTTACCAGGTTTCATCATTTAATCTTAGCTCGCGGTTATTTCGATTAGTCCCAATTTGTTCATATTTCGCGAGTTTTTCAAACATGTCTGATACCATGACGTAAGTACTACTCCCTCTTGGAGCAATATCTGGTCTCTTGAGATTAGCAAAAATTGTATCATATTTAGGCGATTGTCTATTTCTTATAAATTTTCTTATTTCAGCAAGAGTGGCTTCAAACGGCTCTGTTACGTCTTTTGCAGCTAATTGGCAAACATGCGCTCCACAAAACATTTTGGTACAAATTGCACCAATATTGTTTGCTAACACATTTACTTTTCTCTCTTGTTCTTGAGTATGTGATAGCCTTTCGATCCCATCGTCTGTATCTTCAGAATTTTCTACAAGTTCTTCTTCAAAATTGACTCGGTCAAGCAAATCGAAATCTTCAAAATCAAACTGTTGTGCTTTCTCAACAAATTCATTACAAACGATCATTTGATTTTGCATTTCTCTGATAGCATCAGAAGCTTTGATCATGTTTTTACCTTGATCTGAACAAGTTGAGTAAATAACATCTGCCCCTTTCCCTACTTTCGCAATCAGAGTAATTAGCTGATCAGCTAAAACCGCTCCAGCTAAAAGCTTGCCGTCCGTGCTGAGTGATCATTCCCAAAGTTCGATCGTGCAATTTTCTATCTTTTGTATACCGAATACTTGCAGAAAAAACATTTGTATTGAAACGAGATGCTGAATCAAACATTAATGACGGATATACATTTTCTATATCCTTTGCAATACTTTCATAAATTTGGCCAGCAGCTTTAAGAATAAATTCTTTTGCTTTTTGACGATTCCATCTCACACCAAAAGCTTGAAGAGCCTTTCTAATCGTCTCATTCTTCCCCATGTCATCAGCGACTGTCATAGGCAAATTTCTCATCAGAATCGATTTTATGAAGTCTCTTACTGTATCGTTGATATCGAAGTCAAATTTAACTTTTTTACGCGAAACGAAAATAGCATTTTCTTCACCGCTACCCTCATAATGATTACTATTTCGAACTCTCCTCCTTTCCGAAATTCCTAGTTCTATATCAATATCCATGTGTTTTGAATGCAAATGGTTTTTGAGATGAGAAACATTTCCGGCAAGAATTGCTGGCTTTTGTTCTGCGCACACTTTGCATTTCCATTTGTTATTTTCAGTCAAAAAGTATTCTTTTACTCGTGTGTTTTGCATTCTTATCTTAATCAATCTCTCAGAAAAAAAGGTTAACTAAAAAAAAATAAAAAATACTATTGCTTATTACTCGAACCTTAATGAATAAGAAATTCGAACAATGAAAATTCCATCGTCTAGAGACGCTTTTCAAAAAAAGCTTAATGATACCGGTAAAGTACGAGATTTTTACTCCCACGTTTTTATTACTTAGTAAAAATCTCATAATTAATTTTTACTGTATTTTTATGTACAAATTTATTTTGCAACCACGTATTTTGCCAATACTTTTAAACGTTGCATCGCGTGGGGAAATCTATAGGGTAAATAATTAGTAAGAAAGCGACGAGATAAACAGTTTACATATTTATAGTTGTTTAAAATAATTGCATAGAGTTTTCAATTGTGTTTTGTAGTGGTGCGATACTAGCTTAGTTTGGATGTACTTTTGTATGGTGCAGTTTTCAACTAAAAAAAAGTTCAAAATTTTTAAAGAATCTTTTTTTAAATTTTTGTTTTGAGGAAAGTTATTTGGTGTAAAGAAGAGCAACACCACATAATTAAGTTTTTGAATGATGCTTATGATATTTCCAATGAGGCAAATGCATTATCTGGCCGCATAGGCATCAATTCAACCACAGATAATATTCAAAAATTTTTTGGTAAAGAATGGTAAAGTACAATGCCACTTTTGTTTCAAGATGTAATAACTTTCAAAAAGCTGAAAAAAAGAACCTTCAAGTGAAACCAGTTACAAATCGTTTCAGTTTAAAAAGTTAACATAAAAAAAGTTATGATTGATTTGATTCGATTGCCATAAGTAATATGTTATTTTCAAAAATTTTGAATTTTTTTAAGTTAAAAACTGCACCACACGACAAAAGTGCAGGCCAAATTAAGCTAGTATCACACAATTGGTAATATAAAATGAATATAAGTAGTATAAACAACTATAAATGTATAAACTGTTTACCTTATCGCCAGATTTACCTAGATGACACAACTCATTATTATCAACTATGAATAACTTTGTTTTTCTTCGAAAATTCTATTTATCAACACCATTTACTAATAGCTGTCTTTGGATTATTTTGTCTTTTAAAAAAATACAAACGTCAACTAATTCAGTATGCGGCGTTTAATTTTTAATAATAAAATGCATTTACAAATCTAAAAGAGAAAATTTTAATTTTATTCGTACGAAATGGAATCGCTTCTTTATTGCTTTTCAAGAAACCACAATCTTTAAAGCGATTAAAAGTAATGACAAAATACAACGCGGTCGCAAATTACGTGTTGCCGCAAAATACATGTTGCCGCTAAATGCACGTTAGCCACAAAATACGTGTTTGCCGCAAAATATTCTAACTAGGGGATAAATACCTGATGATGACCGTAAGTTTTATGAGATTTTTACTACTTACTATTTTACTAAAACGTAGTAGTAAAAATTTTATTGCAAACTGGAAATTTCAACAAGTAAAAAAAATCTCCTTAATATAATATTTGATTCGACGCACAGTGGAGTATTTGTATGACAAAACCGCTCAAAAATATTTTATGAATTTTTTTTCGCTTTATTAGTTTAAAACACAGAGTTTTATTAAAATTAAATGTTTAATTAAAAAAATAAAATTTTTTAAAGAGCAATTTATTATTAACAAAAAGACATATTCGCTTATCAAAGCTTCATGCTGAGATCATCATATTGACTGCTTCTTTGGAAAAAGGCAACGTTTTTTTATGCCGTTTTGATCTAGAACTACTTATGTATGGGTCTGAACTCAATAGCAGCCTATTTAATACGTCTGTATTGCAGTCGATACGAGAAAACTTTCGACTAAAATTTTGTCTGTACTGCCGAAAGTATTTGTTTCGGGCTTCAGCTGCCTCCTCGGATAACTGGCCGATAGGGAGGATTGCATGAGTTATTACTTCGGCACCATGCATCAAAACTTTATGCATGGTTGGAGACATGGGATACCAACCATACAGATTGATATACAGTTTAGCAGTTTCATGAGCAAAAGCGTCGAATTTAACAGCATCAATTTTATATCCACTTGAAATGACTTCAAGAATAACGTGTAAACCTTTTATCAAATCCAAGTTAACACCAGTTATTTGTGAAGATAATTCCGGGTTTGAAAAAAATCTTCTTGACGTATTGCCGTCATTCGTATTTCCAAACCCTGCTTTAGGTATATCTACTTGAAGCCCTAATTCTTCTTTGAAGGATGTTTGTATTTTCTTCTTTGCTTCTTTGACAATTTTTTTTTCCTCGTCTGATCGAGCTTGCCACTTTTGTAAAGGTATTTTATAAGCTAAATGAAGAAGCGATTCAAAAAAGCGGATCCTTGCATGAAGAATCGAGAGTCCAAATGAGATGGTTTCCGTATTGATTGGCTCTTTTTTAATCAATTTATTAAAATCTTTCGATGTTTGTCCACAAATGTAGCACCTCATAGTTGATGTAGTATCAGTTGCAGCGTTGCACACTTTACCATCTACTATTGTAAAAAGCAAGGTATGCTTTATTTTTCCAATTTCATTGGGCAACCTTGTTTCCCTGAGATTCCTTATTTGGTTTTTTACGTGCTCTATCTCGTCCATTGTTATGTCTTTAGATTCACTAATGAAACGTATTCGAATGGGCCTGCAGAACCTTGGAGATGAGGTGACTGAGTTTTGCCATATAATTTTTTCTTGTTGGCCATCAATTTTAACAATCATTCTCAGAGGTACTAAAGAACTTTGAAAAATATTTGCATCACTGTCGGTGTTGTTTTGAAATTTTTGCTTAAATTTTGCTTGTTGCGATCCATCACAGCCCCATTTTGATATTAAAACCATATTTTTCTTTTCTTCAATTGAACACTTTTCTACAACCTCTGAGACATATTTATATAAGCGTAATGTAGTGTGGTCAAGTAATGCTTGTAGTTGAATTTCAGCTGTTGTTTCGGTTACTTGTATCGATTCCTTATTAGGGTAACATTCTTTTTTGGCTTGTTGTATTATTGAGTAGCAGGGGTAGACACTTTTGTTTCTACTTTGAATAAGTTCCCACTGTTTTCTGGTAAAATCGCCTTCTACAAACAGTGCCAGTGCCTCTTGAGGTGTTAATTTATTGACAGTTACTTTTTTAAAAGCAGAGTTAAATGCTTTTCGGTATTTCTTTGCTCTGGTAGGCGTGGCCGTAATTTCTTTAATAAATTTTGAAACATCAGTATTTCCTGAAGTGTGCTGGCTCATTCTGGCTGCGTACGTCAACTCATCAACAGAGACCTGTTTGCGCAAATCCATAGTTTTTCGACGCTTGCTGCAATCACTTAGTTCTATAAATGATTTTGATGGTCGTCCAGGTTTCTGTCGAATGTTTATTGACCAATAAGGTAGCTCGATGTTTGATTTGAGCCATTGTTTATTGTTTTTTATAAAACTTTCTTGTTTATAACTTGCAGCTATCCATCTTTTCTTGAAATCACTCTTAAAGAATTTTAAAATTCTTGTTATGGTACTTTTTTGATCTATTGGATATTTCATGACTGTTATAAGGTGTTCTTCTAACAACGAAAACTTTTCATCAAATTTTTTACCTTTACAATCTTTCATTATTTCATATAACTCTCTTCTAGTGAACAACTTTTTGACTTCTGTCGAATCTACATGATAAATAATAAAATCAGTAAATACATAGTGGTGTGACCTTAATGAAAGACAAATAAGATATATATATATATATTTTTTGAGATTTTATAGTTTGATAGTTTAATATATTAGATACAATTTAAGATTTACGTACTTTGGTTAAGTTTGTACAAAAATATTCAAAAATTAGACAACAAGAATTTATTTTATAGCTATTTCAAGACGTTTTACGAGATTGTGTATATTACGAAATGGTCTACACACTATTTTTGAAGCGTTAATATAAAAAGTGGCGGACGTTGGCGGATAATTTTACAAAAGTATCTGATTGTTTACAGCCTATAGTTATTGCTCGTAAAAAAATTATAACTCGACAAGACCATACTTGTTAACAAAAACATTATTACATTATAATTTTATATGAAAATTAAAACTCAAATAGTCCATCATAAAAACGCTTTATATCATGCACAATAACTACAGAAATTTAATGTAATTTTATTTTAAAATATAGGTCATACCTTCCTCTGCCATAATTAGCCGTTTATTTTTTCAAAACTGAACAATATTATAATAATAGCTGCAATAGCAAATGTCACAAATTTTTGAATTTTTTTTTCCCACGAAATTTCAAATAACAACGCCACGTTCTGAACAAAAATGCGACAAAAGGAAAAATCGAGAAGAATTTTCTGTTACATAATCTAATGAAGCAATTATCTAGCTTGAAAATAATAAAGTTAATAAGACTTTTATGCGAACTTGATTTTTTGACTTTTGAGCGGTTTTGTCATACAAATACTCCACTGTGCGACGATTGCGCATTTTCCATTTTCAAAAAAAAAAAAAAAAAAATCAATCTTCATAAAAATTTTGATTATTGGAAAAAATTCAATTAAAACCGATATTAATTTCTAAAATTTTTAATGACCATTTAAGAATATTGGGTTTGTCAAGAATTTTTAACAATATCTAATGAGTCAAGTTAAGAATTTAATGTTATGGTTGAAAAATGACAGTTTTAATTCAACCGATGAACGACTTGTTCAAAAGTTCAAACTTTGATCAAAAAACTAACAATTTACTTTCTATTAAGTTTCGTCGAAAAGATTTTTTAGCCTATGGCATGGATTTAATATTTCCAACTTTTAACTCTTGTTTTAAATATAAAACTTCAAATTTTGTTAATAGCTATAAAAAAACAAAAAACCACTCTGACAAAATCATAATTTTTTAATAGTCAAAGTTTGGCAATAAATTTCATATAAAACACAATTTTGATGTCAATTTTACAATATTTGAATCCAATTAATCTTTAAATTGGTTGTTAATTTAAAAACAAACGTTTTTAAATTAACAAGCAATTTAAAGATTTAATTTTTTTTAATGAAAATTTTGTCCCTTTGTTTTCAACTTCAGGCGGCGGGAGGCAAAAATTTCGCTTCCAGTTTAGCGGCTGCAGCCAACTGGGAGGTCGAAGCCACTGGAGGCGGCCACCAAATCAACTTACTTCCGAAATATCTTCTGACGGCGGCCGCCAGTGGCTTCCGTCTCCCGATTGGCGGCGGCCTTCAAAACATTCTGTCTCCAAAAATAAGTTCTAACGGCGGCCTCCAATTGGGAGGCGGAAGCATCTGGAGGTGGAAGCCAGAACATTCTGCAGGCAAAAAAAGCTTTGGGAAGCGGCTGCCAATAGCTGCGGAAGAAACGCGGAGGCGAGAAGATTTTTGCCGTTTATCATCTCTGGAACTAAGCATCTGAGTCTCGTATGTATGATACTATTGTAAGGATACCAACATCGACGTATCGTTGATGTTTATGATCTTTCTTGGCTTGGTAACATTTTCTGTAAGCGGTACTTTGAAATTGGTATTGTTATGGTAGTATCGTACATACAAAACTTCAGAGACTCTGATGCTTACTGATGTTTACAGGAAAAGTTACCGAGCTGAGAAAGATCTCGTCGAAAAACATTTGTGGTTCAATTGCTAATGATAACCATACTAATAGCGGTTTTTTCTATATTAAAACTAATTTTCTTACATGATTTATGCATAATTCTAATAGTGACTTCTGATACATGTTTATGTTTACGTGTTTGTAAATATGTTGAAGATTTAAAGCGTGCAATATGCTGATTAGGTACTAAAAGTATTTAGTTTAACCTATGTTCCATGAATCACCATATGCTGATTAAGTAAAATTTATTTATTACATATATAGTATAAACAATAATTGTTCAATTTTGAAAACTTATATTGGATTGTGTACCGATATTGACTAAAATAGTTAAAATACCACGGTATTTGACCTACTCACTCTACACGATCTGTATATTCTCCTATGTTTTTGGTAAAAATATTTATATTTGTTGCAACATTGTACACAATATTGCATTAAATACAATAACTTAATAAGTAAATTTTTAAATAAATTGTTAACTTCTTACATAAATAGAAATAAAGAAAAATAATGAATATTCTAAAAAAAGAAAGCAACATTTTTTTTTTTGAAAAGTAAAAACTACTTTTATAAAATACTTAGAATTAAAAAGAAACATAACAAAAACACTAGAAACATAACAAAAAAATTAAACTATTTTCTATTGCTTTAGAGTCAACTTCTTATCTTGCCTTTTTAATAATGGAATAGTTGACAATCTTCGCATTTTTTAACTTTTCACTATATCATCTGGTTGTTAACCAAAATTTCTTCAAACAACAAGCATGGTTCAGAATATCAACTTTTTTGCAGTAATATCTGGGGAAAAAAAAAAATTAACTGGAAAAAAACAACAAATTAACTTTAATTCACACAAGGAATGAAAATATAAATGAGAGAGCAAAAAATTGTTATGAAAATACTAACCTTGACCTGAAGAATCCTCCATTTTTCTTTTAAGAGAAATACTAATTGATTTGACCTCTTCATCTTCAGCTTTTTTACTTGGCTGAGGAAGCAAATTGCATGGTGTTGGTGCAGGACGATTAGAAAAATATTCATGTTTCAGAGCCTAAAAAATACATTGTTTTATTGCCTCTGTAACAAACTGGCTCTGATAAAATTTATAAAACTTACTGGAAAAATTAAGACTCCATAAAAAAAACATGACCTTAAAAAATTCCAAAAAAAAAAAAAAAATTATAAAAACTTAAAAATTAAGACTCCGTCAAAAAACTTTACCTTTTACTGGTACAATGAACCAGTAAAAAATCAAGTTTTTTTATTTCTAATTTTATTACTTTTAATCTTAGAGAAAATGTTAAGCATAGTTAAGCAATTTAAACATAATTAAGCAACTTAAAAATAATTAAGCTCCACCACCACCAACACATTAATATCCTCAGCCTTGAGATATACTTTATACCATAACTTTATGATGCCATTAATTGAGTTTACGATGCCATTAATTGAGAGAATTATTAAAAATCATAAGTAACTAGCCAATTATTACCTGAGTTGCAGTTATTCTTTTAAGTGGATTGTAAAGAAATAATTGATTGAGCAAATCCAAAAGATCATCACCAGCTGCAGAAAATATTTCGTGTAAAGGTATTCGTGGAAACTTTTTAAATTCAACAAAATCGGATAACTCTCTTAATTCCTAAAAATTTAGATAAATTCTAAAAAAAAGTCTTTAGCCTAATTAAGACTTGTTTTAATTTTTATAAAATTAATCTTTACTTATACTTACAAAAAAAAAAAATTTTTAGAAAATCTTTTTTTATTTTTCTCTTGTTATCTTTTTGAAAAGTTATGTAAATAATATAGCAATTATAAAATAAAACAAAACAAACAAAACAATTTTATTGTGTCAACAAAGTAATGAAAATAAAATTCTGAACTAACTCACTGGCCACTCAGCAGTTGTTGGTGTTCCAAGAGTTTCAAAGATTTTAGACAACTGGCTTAAATCTGACTCTCCTGGTAAGAAAGGGACCTGGTAGCAGGTAACATAAACAGAACAAAACTAAAGGTTTGACACAGTTTTAAACACCAAAAGAATGAAAAAAACACCTTAATAACTAAAGCTAAAAGATTATTGTGAAAATACAATTTATATACAGTTATAATTGCAATAATGTTAATAAAAGAAATCTAAAAAACACCACAAGTTTTTTCATCATATTTGAATTTGATGCAATTATTAAAAACATCTTACTCTCAGCAATAACTCTGCCAGAACACAACCCACAGCCCACATATCAATTCCTGTTCCATAGTTTTTTGCACCAAATAAAAGCTCTGGACATCTATACCATCTGAAATTAAAAAGTTGCTTTTTGCGCCTCTATTCACTTCATTTAAATGAAAGATAAAGCTATGATTCTTATGGTAATAAGTAAATAGTTGTGTTACTAGACTATATTGTGCAACTAGACTGTGTTACTAGATTATTGTTAGAAAAGATCAAGAACAAAACTTACGGTGTTACCACTTGATTTGTGTACACACGATTTGGAGAACCAAATGTCTTTGCCAAACCAAAATCACCAATTTTTAAAACACCTTTTAAGTCCAGTAGCAGGTTGTTTGGCTTCATATCCTGAAGGATGATTTATAGTTTAAAATGCTGTAGCCTTAGAATCAGGCAAAGTTACTTTGTGTAATTCTATGTTCAACATCAAATAACACTTTTAAACCTTTTGAAATAAAGTTAATACCATAAAATTAATTGAAAAAAAGACTTCAAAATATTTTGTATGTGATACTTTCAAATACTACATACATACATACATACATACATACATACATACATACATACATACATACATACATACATACATACATACATACATACATACATACATATATATATATATATATATATATATATATATATATACATAAATATATATATATATATATATATATATATATATATATATATATATATATATATATATATATATATATATATATATATATATATATATATATATATATATATAAATATATATATACACACTGCCAAGCAAAAGTTTCTGGTCACTTAAAGTTTTAATAGTGTAATAATTTTTAATACCTGTTTTAATATGCTTGAACATACTTAACAAAAAGTTTGTAAATAAAATTCAACTGTTCTTTTGAATCAAAGCATAATTTCGTTGAAATTAATATAAAATATTGGATTAATAAATTTAGTAAATAGTTTATATAGCTGAATAAAGTTTGATATATTTTTTTAATTTCTAGTTTATAAAAGTGCGTTTTGATTATATTTAGACTAAAATTTTAGAAAATAATATAAAATGTCAAAGAAATGTAATTTATCACTAGAAACGTGTTCTTCAATTGTTGCTCTGGTAAAAGATGATCGTTCTACTAGATATATTCAGAAATTGTTGAAAATACCGCAATCAACTGTGAGTGATACTATTCGTTGGTTTAAATGTACTGGTACAAATAAAGATAGGAAAAGAACTGGACACCCCTGCAAAACATCAAAGGCTAAAGACAAGTCGATTATACTCTCATGTAAACGAAATAGACATTTAACAGCCCAAGAAATAACATCTAACTTCATTGCTGCTCATAATAAAACTATTTCAGAAAGAACTGTAAGATGTTGCTTGAAAACTGTTGGCTTAAATGATAGAGTAGCTGTTCGAAAATCTCTTCTAAAACAAATAAATCGGAAAAAGAGACTTCAATGAGCCCTTCAATGAGACTGGCAAAATGTATTGTGGATGGACAAATCCAAACTTCTTGTTTTTGGAACAAAGCGATGGATCTATGTGAGACGAACAGCTACTGAAAAATTTCATCCAAAGTGTATACAGCCTACTGTCAAACATGGTGGAGGTTTGGTAATGGTGTAAGGCTGTTTTGCTTTTAATTAGGTTGGTAATCTCGTGAAAATAAATGGAATTCTTGATAAAAACATATATCATAAGATGTTATGTAGACATGCCGTGCCTTGTGGAAAGTGTCTACTTGGCCATGGGTTCACCATGCAACAGGATAATGACCCAAAACACACAGCTAAATACTGTACAAACTATTTGCAAAAAAAAGAAGCTCGCGGAGAACTCAAAATTATAACATGGCCCCCACAATCCCCTGATCTCAACCCAATGGAGTTACTATGAGAACAACTGGATCGTGAGTTAAGAAAAGAGTGTCCTACATCAACAACTTATTTGAGGTCAATTTTGCAATGAGTGCGGAAAAATATTTCTTCAATTTATTTGGATAATTTAATCAAAGGTATGCCAAAACTTGTTTGTGCAGTAAGGAAGGCAAAGGATGAATTTTTTGACGAAAAAAAAAAGAAACTTTTGTTCGTGTTATATTGCAAAAACTTGTTTATTTATATCATAGCTTTAAACACGTTGATTAGTTTGTAATTATTTGTAATGATATTTGGTAAACTGTAATTAGTTAACTTGTTTTTTATACCATTTTTACAAAAAACAGAGTGACCGAAAACTTTTATCGGGCAGTGTGTATATATATATATATATATATATATATATATATATATATATATATATATATATATATATATATATATATATAAACTATTTTAAAAGTAAATAAAAATAGCACCTTACCCTATGTAATATCCAATTTGAGTGCAAATATTCTAAACCTTGAATTGTCATCAGTATAAAACTCTTAATATGAGGTGGACTTAAAATGAGTGAAGTGTCTTTAATTATCAGCTTGAAAAAAAGATTAAGTAAAAAATTTAAATCTGTAAAGTTAAGATCCTCAATTTTATTTCCATTAAAATTATTAATTTTTAGTAAAGAATATCACTTAAGGATTGAGAATAAATTAAAAAACACCACACAAATAAACATTTATTTTTAAAAATTTAAAGGGAGAATGATGGAGAACATAGCAAATAAAATAGATATTTGGGAACTAAGTCAATAGAGATGGCAAAATTGCAAAAATAAAAAAAAAAAGGCAAACCAAATTGTTAAGACCATGTAAAGCCTGAAGAAACATGCTGCTCAATGCATGAGAAACATGAGAAAACATGAAGGATGAGAAACTTCTGATAAAAAGTTGCTTTTATGGGTCTTACTAATACTAATTTGAAATAAGTTTTTATGAAACTATGAGTTAATAAATAATACCTCTAAATCTGTTTCCATAAAGTCAAACACCAAACTTATACTTGATTTATGACCAAACACATCAAGCAACTGAAAACCCAATTAAAACAAAATTTTTGATAATGTTGATGCTGAATTTGTACATATATATATATATATATATATATATATATATATATATATATATATATATATATATATATATATATATATATATATATATATATATATATATATATATATATATATATATATATACAGTACTGTGAATAAGTTTTAGCCCACCATAAGTTTAAAATTATTTTTGATCTCCTGGGAATTGATTCATATAAATTTGTAATAAAATTTTGTGGAATATTGTCCCACTCTTTTTTTAATATTCAAAAACATTCTTCGACATTTTTGGGGTCATATTCAGCCTTTTTTTTATCCAAATAATTCCAAACATGCTCAATAATGTTCAAATCTGGACTTTAAGGAGGCCAGTTCATTACTTCGAGAACTCCCTCCTCACACATGTCCTGTAAATATTTTTTGGCCACTCGGGAACAATGTTTGGGATCATTGTCTTGCTGTAGAATGAAATTATTACCAATTAGTCTCATTCCAGATGGTATTGCATGATGTCTGAAAATTTCTTTATACTGTTCTCCTGTCAGTTTGCCACCAATTCTGATTTAATCACCTACTCCAGATGATGAAATACAACCCTAAACTAAAACAGAACCTCCCCCATGCTTGATTATTGGATGTAGACAATCAGGGCGATAAACCTCTCCTACCCTTCTTCTTACATACTGTTGTCTTCTGCTTCCGAACAATTCAAAATTTGATTCATTTGTGTATAGTACACGGTTTAACATTCCTTGAATCTTATTATTATGCTGTTTTGCATATTTAAGTCTTTTTTCTTTATTGCCACGACACAGTAAAGGCTTTCGAACTGCAACACACCCTCTTAACCCAGCTTTTAGCTAATGTCGTTGAATGCAAGATGAGGAAAAATTTGTCCCAGTTGCAGCCTGAATGTCTTGGGCTAGTTCACTGGAGGTTTTTTTCCAATTTTGCAGAGACACATTTTTAAAATACTTTATGTCATGTTTTGTAAGCTTTGGAGGTCTTCCACTTCAAATTTTATCCTCAAGAGATCCCATGTTTTAAAATTTTTTTATAATTTCTCTAATTGCTGTCCTTGAATATTTTGTTTTTTGGACAATTTGTCATTGAGAATAACCTTCTTCATGAAGCACGATAATTTTTTTACGTTCCAGTAGTGGAATTTTACCCATTTTATTACTAAATAACAATAAAAATAATAATACAAAAAAAAAAAAAAAAAAAAAAAAAAAACGTAAATTAAAAGAAGTTTTGCTCTTAAAAAAACAAAAAATAATATTAAGCACACAGTATCTATGAAATATCTTTGTAAACTGTACTATTATCTAATATGAAGCCTTCACAGCAATAAATAAACAAAAATGCAAGAGCAAACTAAAAACAAATGAGCTGATATGAATTGGGTTTAGATCAGCATACAATAAAAATAGATATCTAAATACAAAAATCTATGTAAAATTTTGATAAATATTGCTTTTGTTTGTTAAAATAGTGTTTAGTATTATTTGAAGTTAGACATTATTTTAGATAAAAAAAAATTTGGAAGCTATTATTCAAAATCTGTTAAAAAAACACGATTTTAATAAGTGGGCTAAAATTTATTCACAGTACTGTATATATATATAATTGTGATGATGATAATAGAAATAACATAAAAATCATTTATATCATTAAAAAATAAATAAAAGCAATATATACATAATTACTCTTATTATGTTAGGGTGATGAAGTTCCTGCAATAGTTTAATTTCACGTAGTGCTGTTCTGTTGATACCTGAAAGAAAAAATGATAAAGAAAATTTGAACCCAATTTTTACTAAACAAAATGGTATATAAATCATTAAGAACTTATTTTAAACAAAATACCATCCTTGGCTTCAGAACGGTGGCCCAATTTTATCTAATAGAATCAATAAAAATAACTAAAATAAAATGATGCAGAGTGACATCAAAACCAAAAAAGAAAAATATCATACATACATACATACATACATACATACATACATACATACATACATACATACATACATACATACATACATACATACATACATACATACATACAAACATACATACATGCATACATGCATACATACATACATACATACATACATACATACATACATACATACATACATACATACATACATACATACATACATACATACATACATACATACATACATACATACATACATACATACATGCATACATACATACATACATATAGAAATAATTATTGTATGACCTTTTTAACGGCTACAATACAATTTTCTTTTTCTGTATCTTCAGCTTTGTACACAGTAGCAAACTAAAAATTGTTATTTAACAAAATAGCAATGTTTTATTTGTCAAAATAATCAAAATTACAATACAAAAACTTTTACTTACAGCTCCTTCCCCTAAGAAAGAAACCTTTTTGTAACGCTTTGAGCGGTCTTTTAATTCCAGCATCTTGTGTTCTTATGTTTTATTTCTTTATATAAACACCAATATAAAAATTAATGAGCCTAAGAGGAAATTAAAACATATCAAATTTTATAGCATAATCAAAAAAATGCTAAACTGACCAGGATTTCACATAAGTATCATCTGTCCAGCTAATGACTTCATTGCAGCTTTAATAACAATTTAATAACACGCATATTTCGTTATGGTTATCTAACTCATGGAATAATTGGATACATATATAGAAAAATCGTTTAGCTCCTATTTTATGGGTGTGTTTTTTTTTATATAAAGTCTATAATTACATATTTTCTGGAATTATTTTAGGCAGCAAGAAATTAATGAGGAAGATGTTTAGTTAAGGACAAAGTCGTGTAATTATTTGAGACTTTGTTTATAAATCTCGGTTGACGTAGTTTTCACATTCGATCAGAACATGGTCTTCTTTAACAGGCCGCGACAGCTCATTTTCCGTAAAAATAGCGAAGGCCGACTTTTTTACGTAGAAGTATAGTTTCAATGAGGATTTTGGTTGTTTGATTTAAACTATTATAGTTGAACTTGTAAAATACCTAATAAATGCTGCGTCTATGGTTGCTCCTCAAATTGCTAATCAAAAATAAAATATAATTTTTATATCTCAATGTATAGATTTCCCTTTAAATCCGAGGATCGCGAGTGATGGGTTAAAAAACTTCCAAATGCAAACTTTGTGTTTACAGATTATAAGCGAATTTGTGCTCAGCACTAGCCTAAAGATGCAGAATTAAAAAAGTCAAAGGTGATAGTTTTGTTCCAGTGCATCCTCCATCAGTCTTTAAAGGTATACCAGTGTCTTGTATTCCAAAAATGTCTAGAAAACGAGATGTCACTGGGTTAATGTGCTCTGAAAGAAATAGTTTACCTGATGAGTTCAAAAACTGAAACAAAAACAAAAAAATTAACGCTATTCAATTTAATTCAATTGTAAAAAATTTGAAGTCAATGATAAATAACTGTGAAGAAAAATTTTATTTTGTTGAAAAAGAAAAAAATATATCTTTAATGTCATATAAACATTGTGGACCAGTACCTAAGTTTTCAATATATATAACTTTAGAAGATTCTGGAGACATTTATTTTCTTTTTTAAACAAAGGAATTATTAAATATTATTCTCAACTGGAGAATGCTGTAAGTTATGCTATTAACAATGAAACAGATTCTAAGCGAGCAAGTTATATGAGGCATCAAGTCACCAAAACCAATTGAAAGATAAAATTATGGATCAGTTCTCAAAGTTTTTTGTGATGAAATAGTTGCAGCATTACGTGTATAAATTCCTGAAGTTAAAGATACTGCACTTTTTATTGAAACAGTTCTCAAGTGATGGCTTATTGTCAACAGTAAAGTAAAAGGTCTAGATATTAGATTAAATGATATTCGAAGAAAGCCTATTACTTCAGTCAATAATTGGCAAATAGACTTCTTAGAGAACTATATTTCTTATTTTGCTGAAAATTTGAAATGCGTAAATTCAAAATTAAGAGAGAAAAAGTTAACAATGGATACTGCAAGTGCTTTGCAAAAAACTTCTAAAAGATTAGCAAGCTGCAGGCGCGGGTTTAGCCAAGAAATGTTAACGCTTCTAGGTATAGAGAGGGGCGGGGGTGGGAGCCTAACTTGGCCTAAAGTTACGCTACCGAACGATGAAAAAAAACCTCTAGTTAAATGAACTTAACAACTTTTTGGACTCTCGTTTGCCGAATAAACGGGCCAAGTTAGGCGCAAAAAAGTTTTGCCTAACTTGACCTGAAGTTACGTTACCGGAGAATAAAAATAAAATAATTTAATAAGAATTTATACGATTTCGAAATCTCGTCAGCCAAGTAAACAGGCCAGGTTAGGCGCACCTAATATGGTCCGAAATTACGCTACCGATAACAAAATTAGAGTCCACTTTACAAATATTTCTTAAATTCGGAAGCCGGTAAAAAACGAGCAAGATAGGGAATTTATACTTGTAAAAATTCCTTAGATATCGCTAATTTACACCCAAAAAATCACAAAATAAAATTGAAGGATGTATGTTTTTAAAATTAGAAAGTTTTTTTAATTAAAAAGTGTTTACCAAAAAAGATGTTAGTCGACACGCCAAATAAGCCTAACCCTAAACCCGCCCCAGAGCTGTGCCAAGTATTTGTTGAATTGCGGTGTATCTTATGTATTGCTAGGACACATGCAATCAGATGCACTAGAAAAACAGTTTAGGAAATATCAGCAAGGCACAGTGGAAAATTGTAGAGCACCAGCATATCATAAATGTTTTTTACTAATGTCGCTACTGTCATTATATTTCAATTTTATTTAATAGTTTAATGGTCAATCATTACTATAATGCAGGAATTTCACATAATTTTATGTAAAAATAAAAGATTTGAAGCCCTATTGTTTATTACTTTTGCGGATGTTCATTTCAAACCTGTTCGCTTCATCACTTTAAAAGTTAATTTTCTAAAAAACTTTCTAGGAATAAGTATAAAGTATTATACATTTTTGAAAAGCTCATGTTATGGAGATTTTAAGAAAATTATACATTTTTACTTATATGGTTCAGTTTAGGAGTAATTATTTGAACAATAAAATAAATGAAAAAAAATAATATTCTTCAAGTTCACTGAGACTTTTGGTAGTTACCCACGCTTCCCCACGCTTTACATTTAATGAAGTATTGTAGCCAAGGTGTTTATTAAAAACATGTATAAGAATGAGTTGCAGAAACGTGCGGTTTGAGTGATAAAAGTAAAAAAACAGAAAACCGCTTTTTATCGTGGTTTTAAATTTTGTTCATTTGTAACAATAGCTTGGTATATGTTTTTTAATTTATTATCAATTTTTTATTGATACCATGGCATTCTTTTATTTTTGCACTCATTTTGTGGTGAATGTACACTGCCAATATATAAAGTGTTGAAACATTTATATCAGTATAACAAATTCACAGTGGAAATTAAACCGACTCGTTTGACTATTGAATATTACTTAAGTTACTTTTGTGACTTGTTAAAATGACAACTTTTAAGTGTTTGAAATGTAAATTATTGCTTTCCTATATTGATGGAGGAAAGACAGTTGAGGCACTGTCAACAATTTTAAATGAAAATTATCAACTTTCTGAGGACAACTTGTGTTTCATCATTGGTGATATTTAAAGGCACATTATTCCGTCTTTTAATAAACGATGGATTCTGGCGTCACGGAAAAAGGAAGCTTTTTTATCTAAGAACAGTGATTGGTTGGATATTGTGTATCTTTACCTAACTCAGAAGAGGCAATTACCGACTCCACGCCATCTACTTCTTTTGAAAAACGCGGAAGGCCGTGCGTGTCTTATGGATATTCATCAGAATCCAGCAAAAAAAGAAAAAATTCCATGTTACTTAAGGTGGTACATCCCCATTAATTTTGAAATTTTTTAGAAAAAATCAATTTTTTGAAAATTGGTTTTTTAATTTCAAAATTTTTCATAGAACGATATTATTAATTTTTTTTTTAATAAATAAATAAGGAAGTGTGTATAATTATGTGTTTTTTGGCCATAGTAAATTGAGAAGTCCGTAGCAACGCCATAGCAACGCATTTTAAAAACAAAAAATGTAAACTACTTACTAATCATATGATTTAATACGAAAAGGACCCACAATATAATAGTGGAGGTTTTTAATTGGGCTCGTGCTTCTTTTCCTAATATAACGAACTTTTATTTTGTTTTTTGTGTTTTTCTCAAAATGTCATGTTTACCAAATACCTAAATTTTAAAACGCAATATTTTCTGTTTGGGACCATATGCTGACTTGAAATTTTCAGGGTGTTTTTGTTATTAATTGACTTAGGTAATGAACCAAAACTACAAATAAATATGATGTATAAGTATGTTTAAAATCTTTTTTTCTTGCTTTTTTTGTTAACAATTTTTTTAAATATATAGAAAATTATTTTTAAAATGTTTTATGCATCTTTAATGCATGATTTTGGTTCATAACCTCTTCGTACCTTTTAGGAACATAGTGTGAAAATTTCAGAGTTAAAAGATATATAGAACTGGAGATATCTTGTTTTAAATTACACCCATATTTTGGCAATTCGTATGGAATAAGTGAGGCAAAAGTTGAGCAATCGAGATTTCTTATTTAAAAAAAAAAATCAGCATACTTGTTTTAACTTGTGTATTGTAGTTTTAATTTTGTATTGATTATTTTAAGGAAATTTTTTAGAATGGGGGTGTACCACCTTAAGGAATATGGATTCGAGCATATCTTTAATACATATCTTCAGGCGTTGCATTCAATAGGAGAAGAAGCAGAAGCAAAACTTGTTGAATCATTAAGGATTGCTGATAAAGACAAAAAAAATTAATATCGAGTTTTATGGAAAACGCAAGCCAGAAAAATATGCTAACTGATGAAGAAGCACTCAGCGTGTTTATTGATTTAGATGTAACAAAAGCACAATATTTGTACATGAGGAAGGTGACAAATGAACGAAACTGTTCCATATTTCCACCATATTGTAAAATTCAAGAAATTAAACAGACCTGCTATCCACCATCTTCTGCAATAGAAATTACGAACACACATCCGAAAATTCTGGAACTGCAAGATTTATTGGATCACACTGTAGCTAGAATTTTGACCATAGATTCCGTGTACAGTATTGAATTCAAGCATTTACTTTCATATACTAAATGGGGCTGTGATGGTTCCTCTGGCCAAAGCCAATACAAGTAGAAACTTCCAGAGGAATCTGAACTTATTTCTTATGCAAATTTGTTTACTAGTTTTTTGACGCCTATCAAACTAATTGATAAAGTAACTGGCGCAGTTGTTTGGCAAAATCCGGCACCTTCATATGTTCGTTTTTGTCGACCTATATGCATAGAATTCTGCAAAGAGACTTCCAAGAAAACTAAAGCCATTGTAGATGAAGTAAAAAGCCAAATAAATTCTTTGCGTGAAATGTGCAAGAACTTGATGAAGATACTCTGCAGCTTTTGAAAGTCAACGAACTGATTTCAGGAACTGAAAGTCCCTATGTAGTTATGATATAGTACCTTTAAGGTGGTACCAGGGTAAAAAACGGCTATTTTTGATAAAATTTTGAAAAATACCAAAATTAATGTTTTGAATTCTTAAATCTACCTATTTCAATATGCGTTTTGCAAAAAATCAAAAATCTTATTAATCTTAATCAAATTTGGCCTTTTTTTAAAGAGCAGTTTGGTTCTTACTTCATAACAACGACCTTAGAAACGCTTTTTTTCTCGCTAAATCTCAATTTTTCAGAAAAAATAACTTTTCATAGAAAATAGATAATGGGCTGAAATTTTGCAGGTTTAAAGATGAACATATTACGAATGTTGTCTATGAAGCAAATTTTTGTTATTTTTTATTTAAAACTCATTTTTATCATGCTTTGGTCCCAAACTTCCCTTATATTTATATCTTAAAGTTCGAATGTCAACCTGGTAAAATTAAAAATGTTTTAAAAGATTCTGTTTCATAGAAAACATTCTTAATACGTTAAAGAATTCATGTTCAACTTTTCAAGCAGTTTTGACTCTTTTTGAGTTAGTTATATTAGATGAAAGAATAAGCAGTTTTGGGGGTAACATAACACTAATTATGCGCATAATTAATGACGTCATCATTATTATGCGCATAATTAATGACGTCATCATCATTAAATTTTTTTTTTTTTTGGCTACTGATTTATATATTTTTTTTGTTCATTAATAGAAAAGAGCTAAAGTCTATTAATAGTTTTCAATTTCTTGTTAAAAAGTTACCTTTACCCTGGTACCACCTTAATATACCTATACATTATTTCATAAAAACAACTATTTAAAAATTGTTATTAAGAAACTGTTTTAAATATTTCAATAATTAGTAGGTAAGCACTTTAAGTATTTTTTGTCGTTTTGAATAATTTTAAGGTATTTTCATACATTTGTAAAGCATTGTGTTAAAGTGTAAATTAACAAACTGCCAATTTTGAAGTTTTTGATTTTTATTTATTTATTTTTAATATTGTATTACAAAAAATTCTTATAAAAAGTATTTCATTAGAAGCATCATATACTACTTTACATTTGTGCAAAATTTCAAATCTCTATTTTTAGTAACAAAAAAGTTATCGATTTTTGGTCCGAAACACACCTTTATTTTCCACTGTGCAAGGGTCAGGTGGCACATATTTGATAACTGTGCAAAATACTATTCAAAAATTAGAATCAACAAAACTGCAAAGTTGCTAGATGAGCAAGCAGATTTTACAATATTTCCTCCTGCTCACCACCACTGTGATAACTGTGAACTTGATGTGGAGTTTTATATGTCAATATGTGAAAATTGTGAGGTTCAGTTGCCAAATGAATGCAAACAAGGGCTTTTATATATTGCAGGTTTTATTGCTTACAAACTTCCAGAATTACATTCAATTTTAGAAGAAACAGACATCTTTGATATGTTTCAAAAATATGGAACTTTGATTAGTTCTTTGAACAAGGGAAGACTAAGAGAAGCTTCTGACAATTTAGTCTACTTTGTTATTATTTTTTTTTTTTAACATTTGAAGTGAAACTTGTGAATAAAGTTTTACCATTGCTGTGCAAGAGAGGATTAATTGATATTTTTATTAACTGCAATAGCAAACTTCAATTCCTTGTTCAAGGTGTTAAAGAAGTTTGCTACATTTTGGCGAACATTTTTTTAAACAATTATTGTAAAAAACACTCTTAAGATTTTGGGAAGGAATGTTTAATAAAACAAGCAAAACTTTCAACTTCAAAATAAAATACTTTGAGTTAAAAAAGTCAAAATAATTTAATAAAATAAAGTTAACATATTTGTTTGTTTTTATCAAAAAATTTATTATTTGTATTACAAGTGTTAATCAGTTAAAATAAACATATAGTTATAAAAATGAGACTTAGTTTTTTTTAGCTAAACTCTTTAAATTTTTATAAACGTATTTATAAATTTTTATAAACTTATTTATAAACGTAAAAAAAATTCCTACAATATTTGCTTCCGAAATTTAATCAAAATGTTTCGTCCTAATAAAGCTCTTTATTTGTTTTTGAAGTTTGTTTACAAAAGCAAGGATAAAAAATAATTTTAACCGTAAAAACAAGTCGGCTTGCGTTTCAAAAAAACTTTTGTAAGTTTTTGCGTAAGTATCGGTATTCACCAAACTGAAATGGTATTCATCAAACTTTTAGAAACTTGCTCAGCTCAATTTAAGCAGGAAAAGTTACATTTGAAAAGTTACGCTACATGAACTTTCGGTTTTCGTAACCTTAATTGAGCTGCGCAAGAGTTACGAAAGTTTGATGAATACGCACCCTGAACAGCTATCAAATCGAGCCATATTTGAAACGTATCATAACCGTCAATAAAAAATGGATCACATACGACAATCGGAAGTGTAAAAGTTCGTTAAAAAAGGCATGGTAAGCTGTCACAAGTGTTCGCAAAGTGAGGAGCAAAAAAATGCTATTTGAGCGGTGGGACTGAAAGAAAGTTGTCCGCCATGAGCTCATATAATTAAAAAAACTGCATCATGTAATTAAAAAATTTTTTTTTTTTTGCAATTGTCTACTATAGATTCAGCAGCGTTCTATTTCAGAACTTTACAGCAAAAAATAAACTCATTCATACGGCATAGAAACTTTGAGAAGAGATTTAAAACATACAAAAATGACCAGTCCCTTACAAAAAAACCCAGTGAACTTCCAGTGAAAAATTGTTCCAAAACCCAGCGAACTTCCAGTGATCTTTTCCAGCGAACTTCCAGTGATCTTGTTCCAAAACCCAGTGAACTTCCAGTGAACTTCCAGTGAACTTTTCTAGTGAACTTCCAGTGATCTTTAAAGATCACTGGAAGTTCACTAGAAAAGCTTTCATAGCTAATTAGCTATGAAAGTTAACTTTCATGTTTATATATAAAAATTGGAAGTTTAGCGAATTCGCTGGAATTTTATTTTTTAGGATATATTTTTTTTTAAAACTTTCATAAACATTTTAAATATTTAAAACCGTGAAGCGCGAAATAAGACAAATTAAGCATAGGAAAAAAAAAAGTTTAATATAACATTTATTTAAAAATATCGATATTTAGAATAAAAATACAATGTATAAGTAATAAACTACCTTAAGTATGAATACAAATTTTCATAAATCAATTTTTTTTCTATTTTAACCATTTAAACAAACAAAACAGAAAATCAGTTGTATTTTTATTTTTTTGTTTTGATAGAGATTTAAATCATAAAACATAATCTACAAAAAAATTTAATAAAGCATAATCATTTTGCATAAGCTTACACGAGCTTGTTTGAAAAACTTTGAAAAAAAATTGAATTAAAAAAATGTGTATCTCATTAGTCGAGAACCAAAAGGCTGTACGTACATTTTTTGTTTTCGAATAAATGCAATTTGTTTATTTTTCCTGATAATTTATCTAAACTTTTTTAAATTTTATTTATTAGTATATTTTAGTATATTTTGAGGCGAAAAAATCATGAGTTTAGCGGTGTGTTCGTTCTCCACAGACAAGTAATCAAAACAAAAAAAAGAAAAGAAAATCGTAAGTTCGTGAGTACGTTCGTATGTCTTTTAAATTGTGCTTGACGCATTCTTTTTTGTTTGGGACTTCGGAGCTAAAAAAAATTGATACAATATTTAAAGGACATATATAATAATTATATAAAAACATATATAAAATAAACAGTAAAATAGTAAGCAAACATAAAATAGTATAACAGGTATAAACATAATTAACTTTAAAAACCAAGGATAAATTATAAAAACAAAAACATATGTATATTTCAAAATCGATAATTACTTTAAAATAAAAAAATTTGATTGGTGACTCTGAAACATAAACCTGGCCTTACTATTAGAGATTATACGGTAATCAAAATAATTAATACTAAAAAAATATACTAAAACAATAATAATAATTACAAGATTAAAATAAAAAAATAAAAAATCAGACGAAAGTCACAAGCTAGTTGAAATTAAAAAATCCTATTATTTATTGTTTTTCTATAAAATAAAATTAAGACATAGTAGTCCTAACAAAATTTTGTTATTTATAAAAGATGAAAACTAGTGATATAATTATAATTAAATACGAAAAGTAATACAATTAAAATATAATACCTGCTTTAAAATAAGCTCTGCGCTCGTCATTAATTTTTTCACAGAGCGCAACACTGACATCATTTTTCGAAAAATTCGGAAACTTGGATATTGTAAGTTCTGTAAAAATTGCAGATAAGCAATTTCTCGTATTGAATTGATTCTGGAATTCCAGAGTATAAGTGTTAAAATTTAATAATTTTTTACCTGTTATTAAATGCAACACAGCTGGATCAAGGCCAACTTTTTTTGAAACAGAAAACTTTGAAGAGCCTTTTTTTCCTGATAGCGAAGCATTCACCAACTTATTTCTTTCATAAAAATGGCCTAATAACTGTTTGACCAGCTTTTTTCCTGTTGGTGCTGTTAAGACTCTATTAGGAATCATGTTTTCAGTGACTTCTTTGTCACTGCATATATAATCTGTTGGTTGTGTTGTATGGGAAACTAATGAATGTGCTGGTACTTGTTCTAATAGTTGTGAATGCATTGATAGTGGAAGTTGTGAATTTGTTAGCGATGTTGGTTGTGAATGCAACAATGGTGGTGGCATTTGTGGAACAGAATATAGTTGTGCTGGTAGTGAAAAAGGTGGAGAAGGCATTTGAAATGAATTTGAAGTCGATGGAATGTTTTCCGATTGAAGTCGATTGAAGTCAATTGAATTGAACAAATTTTCATGAAACGAATTATGATTGTTAAGAAAAAGTGAGGAATCAGGATGTTCATTAATGGAGTCATTAGTTGAAAAAGACTGGAATTGTTTGGGTTGGGATTGGGTTGAGAAAGGAGGAGTTGTTGGTAATGTTTGTGATAAAAGAGGTTGTATTTGTGAATTTGTTGGTTGTAAATATAATGGAGATGGTTTTGAATGGATTGTTGATGGTTGGGAAATCAACATTTTTGCTTTCTTTCTTGGCAACTCTTCGCTTAAGTCACCTTCTTCTGCTTTGCTAACAAGCCCTAAAAGTGAAATAAAATCCATACATTTAAAAGCATAGGGCATTATAAAACTGTGGGTATTTTAAACAGAGGATTTTATAAAACAGAAAAGTTGAGCATTTAAATTTACTGAATGGTCACAAGCAGTGAATGTCTAAAAGAAAAATGAAGTACACTAGAAATAGTCATAAAACAGCTGATAAAGTAAATCGCAAATGTTTAGCTATTATAATTCCATTTAAAATTTTTAAAACATTTTATAATAAAACTCTTATTATTGTAAAAAAAAGAAATAGAATTGCCAAAATTGATCTCAGCTATGCCAGTATTTTATTTGGAATACAAATGACTGTTTACTTACTTTCTATTTTTTTGTACAATGTTGTTAGCTTCTTAGCAAAATCTTCTTTTAATGCTATAGTATGAGTATTCTAGGTATTGTAAAAATATATGACACAAAACTATATTTTATGAATAAACAGGATAGGTCAATCAATTTTTGTTTATGCATAATGTCTGCTTTTCTAAAATTGTATGATTTTGATGAGGTTCCATTTTGGAAGAGTTACAGCCATCTTTATAAATGAAACTATTAGCAGAATAAACTTACCAACAATAACTCCATTTGCTGAACTGTTATATATTCAACTCTAACAGAACCCTTAAAAGTAAACAAAGTTTTATCCAGAGTTTGAACTGATCTTGTTCAAAGTAAATTTTATAATATATAAACCTCAATTTCATTTGTTATGTTTAGCAATTTCTTATCTTTTTTTTTCTTGAGAAGTGAGCCTTTTTTCAATAATGCTTCTTCTAAACTGTCTAAATATAATAATATAATTACTATTTCATAAATGTTAAATATATCTTTAAAAACAGATGTTTGTAATACATCAAACATAAAAGACTACTAACGATGTCATTATATGAAATATCTTAAATGCTGAAAACATACGCAATTGAAATAATTAACAACTTTAAATATAAAATTTCAAAAGAAACTTAAAATATTTTCAAATTTGAAGCTTACCAACCACACATATAACTTTACCCTTCTCAATGGGGCCTTCATCTCGATTAGTAAGTTTTGTGTATCTTATATCACCCTCTTTGTTATTTACAAGAAAAGCCCTGTTAAGTACAGATGTATCCCATTCAACAGAGACAGTTCCGTTGCGAGACCATTGTACAACAGCAAACTTAGACATTATGAATACTAAGACTTAAGTCAATTTAAAGATTACAAATAAATACATAATTTTGAAAAAATTTTGAAGTAAATTATAAGTTGCTATTAAATCTGATACCTCATTAGCAATGTATAGTTATAGATCTGTATTACATAAATTTATAGATGTATATTAATAAGACTTTAAGTATTTAAAAATTGTAACAACAAATAAGCAGTTAAATATATTGTAACCGAAATTGCAACGGTCTAGGGAGACAGTAGATTAAATGAAAATTATCCAATTTTAACCAGTACCATGCTTCTGAAATTTTTTTTTTGTTAATTCACCTCCCCAAGGCTGAGAAGGCCACTACAGATGAAGAGGCTACTTAATTGTGGTTATAACCCTCTCTCAACTCTATAACTCCAAAACACAAACCTTGATGAACAAGGCCGCTGCATGAAGAAACAAGTTGAGCGCGGTACTACCAGGGACATGGTGGGGATCGAACTTGGAACCTCTCGCTTATAAAGCGAGCGCTCTACCACAACACCACTACCGCTTAAAATAACAACACTCTAATTGTTGCTGTGTAGGAAAGTGAATAAAATGACCTAGGTAACCCTAAAAAAAAAACAGTAACCCAGTAGTTATAGAAAATGTAAATATTAACTTTATAAAATAAAAAAACAATTCTAAAGAAAAACAATATTTTTAAACCAGAAGTTTTTACAAAATTGACAAGCCAACATAAACTGTTGAAGGTTACATGTAATTTTTTATCACAAATATAAAATGCAACAGTTTAAAAAAAAAAAATAACAATTCACCAAAAAAAAATTACAGTTCACCAAAAAAAATTATAGTTAACAAAAAAAAATTGCAGTTTACCAAAAAAAGAACAGTTCACCAAAAAAAAATTATGTAAACAGCTCACAAAAAAAATTACAATGTTACAAACAAATCATCATGCAAAGATAAAAAGCAATAATAATACAAATAATAATATTATGCAAAGAATAATTATAGAAGAGTTAAAAAGGGCATAAATCAGGAATACTAACAACACAATCTTCAACCAAAAAAGCTTTTTGTATAATTTGCTCTGCAAAAATTATAGATAGACATTCTGCATAAGTATACATAAAAATATGCTTAGCTGCTTTCGGACTTGTTTTTAAAAATCTAACACAAGCAAAAACATTCATCTCAAAGATAAAGAAATATTCAATACTACAAAATGATCCACAAGTAAGTTTAACAAGTGAGTCACAATGACGAACATTCTTATGACGAATATGGTAAATGTTTTTGGCAATAGAAACTTTGTAATATTTTTGAATTTCAAAAATATGCTTACCTAAATAATGCTCAAAAAACAGTTTCTCACAATAAGGAATATTATAATTACAGCCTTTATCTAAG